>NC_058081.1:276542401-276812281 GCF_014858855.1 Bufo gargarizans | reverse complement strand
TTTGGTCTGTACTGTATATGTACTGCACTTGGTTCTAGAGCTGTATTTATGTACTGAGGTTAATTCTCATATGATATGAGCGTCTGGTGCTGCAGTTTATTTTTAGGCTTGGTTCTGGTACTGTATTTACAGGTATGTGCTATGTTAGGTTACTGTATTGTATTTATGTAGTGATCTTGGTTCTGGCACTGCATTTGTGTCTTAAACTTAGACCTGATACTATACTTTGATCTGTTACAATCTATTCACATCTGCGCTGGAGGCTCTGTTTTGGGCCTCCATTACAGAATCTGTTAAACAGACCAGACAAAAAAATCACTGCAAACTTTGCTGCGCATGCACACATCTTTTACCCTTCCCAGTGCATAGTGAATGTGCTGTTTATGCATATGATGCACATATAGGTCTATAACTAAGCTATACATGTAGAGGGTCATTTATGATACTGAAATACACCTATATTAGGCGTATTTCAGGCGCAGATGGTGGCGCAATGAACAGTGCAGGCTTTATTAAGATCAGCATTTAAAACGCCGGTCTTAATAAATGTGCCCCGTAGTGTTTGTGAGTAGTTATCTGATTATATGATATGTATAGTACAAACATGCAAGTTTTCCTGAAACATCTGGGAGACTCCTGTAAAAAAGGGGGAACTCACAAACTCCCAGGGAGTTAAAGCTCCTGCACAGGGCATGGAGGACACATCATGAAAGAGGTGGGTGAATATAAGGAAGGGGGTAGAGTTGAAGGAAAAATGGCATGTCCACTTCTGCATCCTGCAAACTTGCACCATGATTCCTACAGTTGATAGGATATACGTGTGTATTAGAGTAGCACAGCAAAGTTTAATTCCTTTTAGGTATAGCTTCTTCTTTGTGTCTGCCACCTACCAAGATGATAATAGGATTTATAAAATTTGTGAATAAAATAGGAGAAGAAACAAATGACTTTTCATCTTTGCAATCACTCTGCACTTGTATAGTCTGCAAGCCAACATTTTACAGCATTGCTCCTTTTTTCTATCAAATAGCCTTTTTTGGGACATTTTCAATTGAATAACGGCCAATGATACTATGGGATGCTTAGTTAAACCGGCTCACTAATGCTAGATTATTCCTTAAATCAAGACACAGACATAGGATATGCCTTGTGTGTCCTAATAATATACACAGACACATGCCGCTTGCTAATGAGCTGATTTGAGTCCAGCGTGATGTCAATGAGTCCAGCATTTATTTAATTAACAGCTATAGCCACTCCCCTGCCCACCTGCTGCTGATTCATATGGAAAATAACTGTCAATCAGCAGCAGGTAGGCAGGGAGAGTCAGGAGCTCATGAATATTCCAGGACATATCATTATGAGCTGGAGCTTTTCAATACAAGATGTTGGCAGATTGACTGGGTCAATTAAAGAAAGTAACCCAGCATTTTGCTAAGAGAATCAGTGACTTATTTATGCTGTCCTTAGTTAGGACACCATAAAACTGTTCCCTTTAAATCACTTTTCATGAAAGTACTGTTCTAGAACCACAACAATACTTTAAAGGCTATAGAAACCATTTTTATAAATTATTTATTTACATTAGAGATGAGCAAAACTTTTTCCACCTGAACCAAAGTTGCTCCAATTGGCCTTAAGACTGCTATGTAGACTGCTACTGTAACTCTTGAATGCAATGACAGCAATAGCAAATAATGTCAGAGTGACATTTACATAAATAGCTATGGCTAATTGCATGGTTGACAACATTAATGAACAGCGTGTTTAAAAAAACACTGCATCATTGCCTGTGTTATGCTTTTTCATATATCAGGGCTTCCAAAAAAAGAATTCTTATCGGGGGCAGATGGTGTTTAAACACATGCAGTGTTGTACAAACCGGATTCCCAAAAAGTTGGGACACTAAACAAATTGTGAATAAAAACTGAATGCAATGATGTGGAGATGGCAAATGTCAATATTTTATTTGTAATAGAACGTAGATGACAGATCAAACGTTTAATCCGAGTAAATGTATAATTTTAAAGGAAAAATACGTTGATTCAAATTTTCACTGTGTCAACAAATCCCCAAAAAGTTGGGACAAGTAGCAATAAGAGGCTGGAAAAAGTAAATTTGAGCATAACGAAGAGCTGGAAGACCAATTAACACTAATTAGGTCAATTGGTAACATAATTGGGTATAAAAAGAGCTTCTCAGAGTGGCAGTGTCTCTCAGAAGCCAAGATGGGTAGAGGATCACCAGTTCCCACAAAATCTCCGGGCCCTTAAACGACACTGCACCACAAACAGGAATGCTACTGTAAAGGAAATCACAGAATGGGCTCAGGAATACTTCCAGAAACCATTGTCAGTGAACACAATCCACCGTGCCATCCGCCGTTGCCAGCTGAAACTCTACAGTGCAAAGAAGAAGCCATTTCTAAGTAAGATCCACAAGCTCAGGCGTTTTCACTGGGCCAGGGATCATTTAAAATGGAATGTGGCAAAATGGAAGACTGTTCTGTGGTCAGACGAGTCACGATTCAAAGTTCTTTTTGGAAATCTGGGACGCCATGTCATCCGGACCAAAGAGGACAAGGACAACCCAAGTTGTTATCAGCGCTCAGTTCAGAAGCCTGCATCTCTGATGGTATGGGGTTGCATGAGTGTGTGTGGCATGGGCAGCTTGCATGTCTGGAAAGGCACCATCAATGCAGAAAAATGTATTCAGGTTCTAGAACAACATATGCTCCCATCCAGACGTCATCTCTTTCAGGGAAGACCCTGCATTTTTCAACAAGATAATGCCAGACCACATTCTGCATCAATCACAACATCATGGCTGCGTAGGAGAAGGATCCGGGTACTGAAATGGCCAGTCTGCAGTCCAGATCTTTCACCTATAGAGAACATTTGGCGCATCATAAAGAGGAAGGTGCAACAAAGAAGGCCCAAGATGATTGAACAGTTAGAGGCCTGTATTAGACAAGAATGGGAGAGCATTCCTATTTTTAAACTTGAGAAACTGGTCTCCTCGGTCCCCAGACGTCTGTTGAGTGTTGTAAGAAGAAGGGGAGATGCCACACAGTGGTAAAAATGGCCTTGTCCCAACTTTTTGGGGATTGTTGACACCATGAAGTTCTGATTTAACATATTTTTCCCTTAAAATGGTACATTTTCTCAGTTTAAACTTTTGTTCCGTGATTTATGTTCTATTCTGAATAAAATATTAGACGTTGGCACCTCCACATCATTGCATTCAGTTTTTATTCACGATTTGTATAGTGTCCCAACTTTTTTGGAATCCGGTTTGTACAAAAAATTGCGCCTTAATGGGGTTACAATACCTGCCCATATGACACGCACAAACCAAGAATCCCAGCACACTACCTAGACCACAGCCCAGAAAAATTGCATTTATGTGAAGGCACAGTAGTATGCCACATTTGCTGACCAAGGAGAGTCAGATTTTCCATACAGCAGCGGAAGTCTTGCTTGCCTAGCCAAGAGTCCCAGCCCACCGCCCGGGCCATACTGCAGGAAAATCAGAGGATACCGTTTGTACATACATATCATCCCTTCTCTACTAAAGTCCAGAATATCCTTCACAAGCACTGGCATTTGCTACATCAAGCTTATCCACAGATCACAGAGTTTGCTTCTCCTTTCCAACCATGCAACAGGCGTCTGAAAAACCTTAAAGATACCCATATTTGAGCAGACATAGGCCCCATTTCTAGGGTTCCTAAACAATCCTTCCTTAAATCCCAATGAAAAGGAACCTTTCCATGTTTACACTGTCTACAGTGTTCGCATGTCACAAGAGGAGACACTTTCTGGCAAAAGTTTTCCTAGATGAGGCTTTTTTACCTGTGATAGTTCCAATGTTATTTATGTCATGAAATGCCCATGTGGATTAGCATATGTGGGAGAAACTGCTCAGACAATTAGCGATATGATTTGCAAACACAAGTCCACAATTAGGTGTGAGAACACATTATTACTAATTCCAGTACATTTTGTCTCCAAACGCCATAACATAGCACAACTTCGATTTCAAGTGCTTGAACAAGTGAAACTACTGTGGAGAGAGGAAATATCGCCAGGATACTAAAGAATAGGGAAGCGTTCTGGATATATCAATTTCAGACACTTGAACCCAAAGGACTTTATTGAGAATATGAACTTGCGAGTTTTCTGTGATAATATGTCATACAAATTCTTTTTTGCTTTTTTTCCTAAAGACCAGATATTGAACATGGATGGAGCTGCACAATGGGTTTGGTATATCTTTCAGTCAACAATTCCCTTCCAACCCCCCACCCCCTTCCCCTTCTTCTCTCTCCCCAACCCACCCCTTCCCTTCTTCCTGTTTTCTTTCTTTCCTTCTGTTTTTTCTCTTTCCCTCCCTTTTTTCTATGCTCCCTTTTTCCCTCTGCTTTTCTTCTTTTTTCTCTTTTTATTTCTCTTTTTTTCTTTTCTTTTTTTCTCTCTTTACCCTTCCCCCTCTTTTCCTCCATTTTTCTCTTCTTTTCATCTTTTTTTTCTTGTAGAGAAAAAACACCATATGGAATTTGCTTGCACAAAGCAAGAGGCAACCAAGCTTAGCCTAGTTCTGCCAATTTTTTGAGCCCACAATATCAGTGGCATCACCAGTTCCTGAGCTGACCACAATAGAAGCGGAACTGGCCCTGCCATTTCTTTTGGAGGTTTTGCCCACATATTGCCTCCACTCTTTAATGCCACTGTGGCCACCACCCTTCTCCTGTGATGTCTCCTCCTCTTCCTCAGCAACCTGATTCAGCTCCCAGGTGCTGTCCAACATACAGTTATCATCATAGTCCTCATCCTCCCCACAATTTTATTAGACTGTGATATCTGGTTTTCCCCCCTCCCGATTCTCTGCTCTGTATTTGATAAGCGTGCCACTGTAACTACCAATCTTCTTACTGCCAACACTGTTGTTATAAGTGCTATCAGCACTACCATCAACACAGCTAGGCAGTCCCTGCCTCCCCCAGAACCTCCTCCTGGTTTTGTTGCCTTTTCTTATGAAAAAAAGAAGGCGCCTCACAAGGCAGAGGCAGTGAATACAGAGGGGACACCACTAAAAGGATGGGGCTCGTACTCCTCACTGATAATGTTGTGTCTTTCTGAAGCCAAGGAGAAATGCAGCCTACTGTTAACACTTCTGGCCAGATAGCTGGTGCTGCTACTACCCACATTCTGGCTCCTGGAGGACAAAGCCTGAGTCTTTCATTTTGAACTCTTCTGGATTCCAGACATTTCATTATGAGACCTAATATAAACTCATGATTTTTCTAAATAAAAATGAATGGGTTTGATACATAGGGACGCAAGTTATTTTCTGCAACTTAAAGACAGAGGCACAATTAAATGTCCTTCCCCTTCTACAATTGTAGTGAACACTGCTATTGACAATCAGCAACACCAATATAACAATGCAAAAAAAGCTGGTTTAAGAATCGACTACTTTGTTATTTCCATTTAAAAACCCAGTTTAAAAAATACATTGTAAACTTATAATGTGATTACCACCAATGTAATGATGCATTAAAGGTGATAATTAGTGCTGATCACCCGAATTCGCGCAAGACTTCAGTGAATGAATTTGGTATTCAGTTATAGATCTTTAAAATCATTTCAAATTACCAATTTGAAGTCCGAGGTACCAGCAGGTCTCAAACCTGACTTTACATTGCTAATTTGAAATGTTTTTAAATATGTAGAACTGAATATTTAATTCATTTGTGAAGTCTCATACAACCTTAAAACGAAGTGTTAGAACTAATCGACTTCGGATCTATGATTGGCTCAACACTAGTGGTAATATTTGTGTTTACTGTGTTATTTTGCATTTAATTTCAGTGGTCAAAGAATGCTTTTGATATAATGCAATATTTAATAACACCAGACAGATATAATGTGCTGGAAAAAATGTGCAACTGCTCATCAGTAGAATGCTATTGGGGTGCTGTGCTGGCAATATTAATCTGCAAAAAGTTGAGTTTCTTTTTTTAAAGACAGCTACTGTATCTGTTCAAATTAGAAAAAAAATTTTTTTTTCTTGCAGGTGGCTGGTTTTGGAGAAAAAAAAGAACAAGAATGAGATTCTGCAGCAGCTGTATTATTCAGCACTATGCCTCAGCCTCTCACTCCCTTACCCCCTCACTCCCTGATCAAAAACCCTCAATTATTTATTTGTATCGTTTCCCAACAGTCTCTGTTACATTAGATTAGATGCCTGCTTGTGATTCTGCATACTGTCTATGACTGTTTTCTGTCAGACACTGCATGCACCCATCCAACTTCATTAACAGCTCAACACAAAATAAAATTCTCCTTGCTCTTCACAGCAATCCCCCGCCTGCTGCTTTACTGATTGGCTGATCCAGGATTTCTGTGAGAGTCAATCAGGACAAGCCCATCTTCCTACATACTTCCTCCCAAGGTAATGTGAGCATCCTTCTTCTTCCCTCAGAGTTTTGCCCACCAACATGTGCACTAAAATGGCCCTGTGCGCCGTTTTACTGGATTTGTTATTAATGTTTGGCTTA
Source organism: Bufo gargarizans (assembly GCF_014858855.1). NCBI lineage: Eukaryota > Metazoa > Chordata > Amphibia > Anura > Bufonidae > Bufo > Bufo gargarizans. The sequence continues at coordinate 276,805,719 of NC_058081.1, read as the reverse complement.
TGAAGATATTTTTCATATTACATTGTAGCTGCAGAGTAACAGTTCACTAGTAGATCTGTCAGACTGGCTGACAGCCTGATACCTTTGTCTCCAGGACTCTCTCTCTCCTATAAGAATTCCTCCTAGGGGAGAATAATCCCAGAATACAACACTGCACAGAGCACTGCACAACAACATGATGAGTGCCTACTATTGCTTGTCAGAATAGATGACAGCAACATTCACAAGCAGCAATCATCTCCTTTGTATGGGGACCAGCGAATGCTTGTCCCCATAGACGCTATTAGTCGATGAATGAGAATTTGCAGATTGGCCCATCTGACTGTTTAAAAGGATCTTAACTCTAAGGCTGATATTACACGCATAGACGAAGCAGGCGATTGTCGGGAAGGAAGTGGAGGAGACTGCAGCATTTACATGCAGTGATCTTCCCCACAGTATGGGTAGGATTGATCGCCAATTCCATTTCTCCCCATACAACAGATCGTGATTAGACACTATTATCTGTGTCTGGCAAGCGATGATTTTCCAATTGCACGATGAACGGGTGTTTGCTCGTTTATCGGGTAATCAGTGACAGTATTACACAGGCTGTTAGTGATGATCACAATTATCTGCTAGTGTAATACAACCCTAAGTCACTTTACAGTTACAGTTAAGACAGGTTAACTATATGTGTTGTGACATCAATGTTGTCTGTTGCTTGAATAGCCACATAAAAGTAATATGACACAAGAATACAAGTAAATCATACTAAAATATTATTACATATTCAATCCAGGTGCTCACACTTTTTGCAGTTTGACAGAACTACTTACTGGTAACCCTGAAATAAATGGTTTTTATTTTTTTTTTATTTCTGAGAATTTATTGTACTCATCAAGTTCTGTAAAGCACATTAGCATCCAGTGACATTGCTTTGTCTGTATATATTTCTAGCTGTCAACAGAATGTCCTAAGGCAATCACATCATGATTCTATAGCTATCATCTATTCTTCTTTAATACACAGGGGTCTAATTTTCCATCAGCAAAGCATGAAATCATGTAATGAAGGTTGCCACATAAGCAGCATGTACAAACAACTAGCACTTTTTCCACACATAAAATGCTTCATGAAATCATACATAAATGAGGATCCTTCATTCAAGACAATGCTCCTATCATATCATGTAACTGATATGGCAAAATATAATTGATGAATAGCAGAAATATGCAAGTTGTTCAGAATTTTATTGTGACTTTTTAAATTCACAATTACTCCGCTCTGGTAAGAAAAGGCTTAGGAAGCTTTGTTTTTTTCTGACATAAAATGTTATAAGGCACATGCTGATCTTTGGATAGCCATAACATTAACATCACTCCAAATATTGTGTAGGTTCCTGTTATTGAAGTAAACCTGCAGCTCTGATCCATAAGTATGACATCTGAATGTGTCCCTGGTTCCAAAACATTAGCAGCATATCCTGTACGTCCTGTAAGTTGCACAGTGATATCTCCATGAATTAGACCAGCACTTCCAACAGTTGCTCAGTTGGATTAAGATCTTGGAAATCTAGAGACCAGGGTAATGCTTTGAGCTGTCTATCTTGTAATAACACCACATCCTGCAGCTATACAGATTTACAAAAGATACAGATACAAATATTCGCAGGTAGTGATGGATGAACATCGGCCGGGATAGGCCGGGACGATCAAATGTTCACGAACCACGTGTTTGCGGCGAGCCCCATTGACTTTAATAGCAGGAGAACCTTCAGGTCATATTTGTAGCCACCAAATACTTACTAGAAGTGCCTCAAAGGGTTTGAAATAATTAAAAATCTTGAACAAGCCCACCAATAGCCTAAAATAAATTAAAAAATCATCATGCTAATGAACCAATCGACTTTGGATGAAACATCCGAAGTCGATTCACATTACAATTTGTTTCAATACTGTACGGAGTGAGCGCTTCGCACAGTATTAGAATGTATTGGCGATCTTTGCTTGTTCGCGATTCAACGAACATGCGAACATATGGTGCTGTCCGCAGGTGCCATATTCTTTTGCATTGCGCCAAACTTTGACCCATGACACATCCATCAGGTGGGAAAGGACAGCCAATTGAGATGTTTCAGTACATGGACACACCCCCACCCTATAATAGAACCCGATCTGGCAGCCATTTTACATTCTGTGTTTTGCCAGTGGAGGGAGAGGTTGCTTTGTGGAGCAGGGACAGGCTGTTAGGGACACCAAACGCTAGAATGTATTGGCTCTGATGAGCATAATAACTTCAGAAATTGATTTATACTGTAAAAAACTATTTCCCAAACTCGGGTTCGGTTCCAAGGTACCACTTCTTATTTTTTAGCTTCAGTATTATAGTAGTTATGTTCATGTAAATAGGGTCAGTATTATAATCTTGAACATAAGGGGCAGAATTATTGCAGTTTACAATCGTGTCTATAGGGTGTTGTATAGTAGCATGTTTGTTAGAGGCACCTCTGATGCACACTGCATATAGAAAATACCACAGCTGCCTGGCAAAAAGAAAATACAAGAAGTATAATAAGAAACATAGAGGAATATTTTAGCTCCTAAATTTCTCAGTTTAGATGCCAAAGACACCTAAGCATTCTTTTAGTCTGGAGCACTGTAACACCTTAGTTGTCCTAGTTGAAAAAGGACAACTTGCACATGAAAATTTTCTACATGAAAAACCTGATATTACAAATCATTAGAAATCTAAGCTGGACATTTGTATCACTATGATGACTATATATCAGTGGATACTTATTTTGTGCATTATCAATAATGAAAGGGTTTTCTGTGGGGGCAATACTACAGCCTAGTTTGAAATTATTAGAGCTTATGAGTCTATTCAATAACATACTGAAAAATATTTATGCGCCTAGTAGGCAAGCTTGCAAAATTTCTGTTGCTGAATCTGTAATCATGAAAAAGGTCATACATAATAAAATCCAGAGAATGTGTGTGTTCATAGAATTTAAATTTATTATTGTTGCGTAATACCACAGCCTTCATCCTAATGACAATTCATTGTCATATTCAGATACTCTGTAAATGTATATTTTTCCAGGCTCCGGGAAGCAGATAAGTCATCTTTCCTTACGAATCTGGACAAATGGAGAGGCTTGCCCACCCCCCTTCCCCCCATTCTTGCAGAAAACCTTTTACTCAATAAGAAATTTACTAATTGTATCTGCTACTTAAGACATTAAGCTGCCCATACACATTCAATAGCTGTCGGCCAAATGATTGTTGCTATCTCTCCCTGTGTCTGTGTGTGCTATAGGGAAAGTAGGGAAAGCTGCTGCAAGACAGTTCTGGAGGTGGCTTATCTCCCTAGAGAACAAAAGGATCAGACAAAAAATATAAATTTTGCCTGATCCTTGTCAACATCATCTGTCAGGGGAGAGTTGTGAGCTCCCCAAACACATTAGTGTGTTGGGCACCGTTCTCGGTGGGTACAGACAACTAAAATATAGGGGATCATTTATCAAACCATTGGTCTAAAAACGTCTCATAACATGCCAATTGTAACTTTTTTGCGACATTTCTGCAACATTTTGGAGATACACTAATTTTCAATGTGGTTTCTGTTTAATACAGAAAAGTAAGATAAAACTTGGAATATGGCACAATTGAAATGTCACAGAAATGTTGCAAAAAAGTTGCATCCTCCGCCAGACAACCTCCTGGTGTATTATTTAGGACTAAGTCATACAACACTATGCAGTTGCACCAAATGCACGAGAACTATGCACCATTTTATAAATTTGGTCCAACCACACAATGCAAAACCAGACTTCAAATTGACATAAAAACAATCTCAAATGATAAATGACCCCCATGATGTGTTTGGCAAGCTTTAGACTAGACAGTCTAAAGATGCGCCAAATTTATCATCCAACATGAGCTACTTTGATAAAAAGTTTGGCATATTGTTTGTGTAACTTTATACCACCTAATAATTGACCTATTTTGAGAGATAATATTGAACCAAAATTAGTGCACAATTCGTCATATATTTGTGAATTCGCAAAATCGAGATTATATTCTTGATCGAGAAAATCAGCAATGTATTATTCCCTTAATGCGCGCAAAGTACTGGTGTGGGGTAGGCAACTCTTCTATTGGTTGCTAGGGATGTTGCTAAGCTGTGACAAAGCCTTCTCATTGGCCCACAAGCTAGAAGAAGGGATGATCACCTGATATGTACTGTGTTAAAAAAATAATAATAATAATATTTGTCATTACGAATATGTCGCACTATATTCTAAATATTTGCGAATTCTCAAAGTGCCGATATTCACGAAAAATATTTGCTTTTTGAATATTCGCGCTCCACACTATTAAAAATAGACACACTGTACCGGCATGTAGGGACAATACCCTAAAACATAACCAATACTTTTCTTATGAAAATCCTGTCCTTTGATCTTGAGAAATTCTTCTTTTTAGGCTACATGAACACGAACGTTTGTTTCTGTGTTTGTTCCGTATTTTTTGAAGATAGGATGCGGACCCATTCATTTCAAAGGGTCAGCAAAAAATTTGGACAGCACACGAGTGCTGTCCGCATCAGTATGTCTGTTCCGTAGCCCCACAAAAAAAAAAGAACATGTCCTATTCTTGTCCATTTGAGGCATTGTTACAATGGATCGGCCCCCCAAAAAATGGATGGCATATGGAGGTTATCACCGGAGGACGGAGTACCGCAAAACACATACAGTCGTGTGCATGTAGCCTTATTCTCACGAATATTCAATTTTTGGTGCAGCGTAAGTGAAAACACCTTGCCACCTAACACCTATCCTCTTGTTTGATTGACAACCCCTGAGATTTCAGAGCAAGTAAAAATGATACAGGGCAAGCAAGGTGCCCTCAGTGGAGTGTCCCGCAGTGCAGCTAAAACGTTTGAATAAAAACAAAAGAAGGATTTTCAATTACTGTTATACTTGGGCGCCGCTCTGTTCTCCTGGTATAGCCTCCGGTATCTTCATAGTTAGGCTCCACCTACTGGAACCTGCCCGCGTCTCATTCTCCCATGCTGCAGCGCTGGCCAATCGCAGCGCTCAGATCATAGCCTGAGAGAAAAAAAGCCTCTCAGGCTATGAGCTGAGCGCTGTGATTGGCCAGCGCTGCAGCATGGGAGAATGAGACGCCGGCAGGTTCCCCTGGGTGGAGCCTAACTATGAAGATACCGGAGGCTATACCAGGAGAACAGAGCGGCGCCCAGGTATAACAGTAAGTGCAGGGGGATCCCTGGGCGCTGCTCTACTCTGTATAGTTAGTTTAGAGGTTTTATTCTAGTGAAAGGTCCTCTTTAAATGTGGTTCTTACACAAATAACAGATTCAATGCAACATTTCATTTTTTCTTTTTGTCTGTTACATTTACTTTGAATGGACCTAGTGAAGTCAGGAAGATTAATGAAGGAATTCAAACATCCTTGGCAAAGCTGTCACACCCTATGATTTCCATTTTTAAGAAAGCGGATCAACTAAAATTAAAATATATATCTATGTTTCTTAAAAGATATACCACAAGTGAGTTTAAATAGTAAACAATATATACATAAGGTTTTTCCATAGGAGAAAATAATTTCAGATTAAAAAAATTTAATTCCATCTTAACTTTACTGAAAGTTTTTTTTTTTTTTGTATGCCAATTTGTAAGTTTTTATTCAAGGATAACTAATTAATACATTAAAACGCTAGCAAAGCCAATCTACAATCTTACAGTCCCTTTAACTGAACAGTTCCACTGCTCTTCCTGAAATATAACCCAGAGTTGCAAGATATAGCCCTCCCTCTCAAACTATGAGGTGTGCTTCCGTGGTGAAATGCAGCTGACAATTTTGACAGAAGTGATCATGAGCTACACAGCCTTTTTCTGGCTTTAGATATGTCTGGTTTAGTAACATATTTGGTACCTCTTGCCATATTTGACACCACAAGCCATGCATTGACCTATATTGCTTAGCAGCATCATTTATAAATGCTGCACAATGACTTAGTATACGTTTTGATCAAGATGCATATTTCCACTCACCACATCAAGGTAAATTCCTTTCAGTGGGTCCCTCCTGTAATTTGGTGCAGTGTCACATAGCGACCACTACCACCCCCAAACACAACACCTGCAGGTGGCGAGACCAAGCAGCCCAACAATGTCACTATCAGACTAAGTCTCCGTGGCACTGGACTCCACCAACCCACAAGCACAATATCACAGAAGCAATAGCCACAATGCGGACAGATCTCAAAAGCTCACCTCTCCATGTGGTCTCAGAAACCAAACAAAGACCAAGTAGGAGTTTATTAATTCTTAGACAGTTTCTTGCTAATTGAAAACACCTGGATTGAATAGAAGGAGTGCTGATAACATAAAAAAAAATAAAAAAATGAGCTGACAAAATTGCTAAACTATGAAAAAAAGTTATGGATTGCACATCCAATTGCCATGCATTGATCTATCACTTCACAGCATCATTTATATACTGTACACAAAGTAATTAGTAGATGTTTTGATCAAAATCCATAGCTTACCCAGGGGTACAACTGAGGTGTTTTTAATTTGCTGTACATTACCTAAGGGTTAATGCCTACTTGGTCTCAGTGTTTTTTCTAAGACCACATGGACAGGGGAAGACCACATGGACAGGTGAACACCATTCATCGTATGGTGTTACATGGTGGCTGTTGCAGCTGTGATGCTGTCCCTGTGGGCCCATGGGGCCCAGTGCCTTGGGGGTTTAGCCTTATAGCAGGGGGCTATTGGCCTGCAGGAGCTATATTATGGAAGCGGTGGTCACCATGTGGTGCTGCACCAGCTCAATAGATCAATGCATGGCAAATATATGTGCAAACAATATATTTTTCTCCACAGTCTGGTAAAATGAATGGACAATTCACAAGTCACTCAAGAAGGCAACTGATACCTTAGTATTATAGGTTGAAATATAGAAGCATGAATATTAAGAAAACTTGTCTTTTTATATTGACTTTGGTATGTTTTGACTACAATATTTGTGTATTTATATTCATCACTTCGGCAGATCCTCCGCCAGTTCTAAATGTAAGACAGGATCCTAGTTTTCTTACCGTTAGACCTTTTTCTATGCCTAAAACAAGAGTAGAAAATGGTGAATAAGATGGGACTACCTGCCCTGCCCATCCCCCCCCCATGCCACACCCAATTTTTTAGACCTGGCGTGAGCAGGATAAACTCGCAGATTCTGGTGAAACTAACCTTTGCACCACAATCTGTGCCTGAAATGCGCTTAATTTAGACGTATTTCAAATTGATAAATGACCCCCATTGTCTCCAAGTTTAGCCCAATGCTACCTATACAGAATATATCAAAATGCCCTTGCATAAGGTGTATTAAATTGCCACATAGCTGCTGTACATTCTCCAGCTTCCACCATGTAGAATACTTACCCTTATTGGACTGTAATCTCCCCTACCACTTTCTTGTCCTTTTTTAATTGAGCAGGGGCCAGTATCACTGTTTGATGCTGTCACCTGCTTGCCAAATTAATTGTATCTCTTCTAAAACAGAGGAAATCATTAACATTTGCAGAATTGGATACTATATAAGTTTTCATGCCTCTTTTTTTATCTTTCCCTTTATCAATTTATATTTCTGTACAGTGTGCACCATTAAGAGTTATAAGTGACATGCACTGGTTGTGTAGATGGGAAAAGATCATAATTTAAAATTCCATTAATTCTCTATTTTAGATGTATAGGTTCTGATTGATGACTATTCTATAAAAATTCTCATACTGTAGTAAACCACTATTAGAAAACTAAAATAAGCATCATTCTTAATCTCTATTTTTACCTAGTTTACATTTGCTGAATATGCCCTAAATCGGGGCTAATTACGTTTTCTCTACTGCTTCAAAATGTTCTAATCCTAGGATTTTACACGGATGGATGAACCCACACTTATACCAGGCAAGGGTCAAAGCAGTTTCTCCTTTATTCAAGGAAGTGAAGCAGTTTATAAGGACATCAGTAGGGACATCCCCCCTGAGGCTCGTGGCATTGTTTCATTGGCGGAAAAAAAATACAATAATATGAAAAGAAATAACACTTGGCATCTGCGTATTGTGAATTGTTTTACTAACCCTGGTATGCAAACTATGTAAACACCTAAGTCCAAGCGCCATATTGTAATGGCTTTACTTAACCACCTCCCGACCGCTGTACGCACCGATGCGTCCGGGAGGTGGTTGTTTAGTTCCTCCTGGACGCATCGGCGTGTCCTCTCGCGAGACGCGAGATTACGTCACAGCCGGCCCGCGCATGCGCATCGCGGGCCGGCATTTCGCAGAAGACTATTTCGTCAGCAGCCTGCCGGCCACGATCATTGGCTGGCAGGCTGCTGATTTTTAAAAAATCCAATCAGCAGCCATATAACCCCACATATTAGTAAATATGATGGGGTTATATGGCTGCTGTGCTCCTCTGCTCCTTCTTTTGGTCGGTTGGTTCCAGCAGAGGAGCAGAGGAGCACATCTTTACTGTGAGTACCCACCACACCACATTTAGCCCCCAGATCACCCCAATTAACCCTTTGATCACCCCTTTTATCCCCCCCTGTCAATCACTAGTGAAAGGAAAAAAGTGATCAGTGCAAACTGTCACATTTTTTTTTCACTGTTATTGACCGTTAGGTTTTAGGTATAGTTTAGGTCCCTTGGTTAGGTAGTTAGCGATCAGTTAGCGCCCAGCCCACCGCACCGCAGTCCGTTATTCGCTGATTAGCGTATCGCTAATCAGCATTTGTACTTTTATAGTATCTGAAAGTGATCAAAACTGATCACGGTCAGATCTATAATAGTACTAGTGTCACTTTAGTTCGCCCTCCACCCAAAACGCAGTGTTTGCCCGATCAGGCCTGATCGGTCGCCCACACGTGCGTTCGCCCACACCCGCCCCACCGCAGTGACAAAAAATTTTTTTTTTTTTGATCACTGCACATTCACTTTACACGCACTGCGGCGATAAAAAAATCAGTTTTGATATTTTTTATCAACCGCAGCGGCCTCCGGTACTTCGCTAGCCTCCCCTTTGTAAGACAGGCTTGCTTTTTTTTTCTTGGGTAGTCTCAGGGAATACCCCTAAATTTAGTTGCCCACATGTCAAACAGGGGGTATTCCTCTGAAGAGGCCTACAGGCTTCTGACCCAGTCGGATGAGGAGTGGGAACCCTCATCTGATGAATCCAGCGGGTCAGAATACGAACCTGTAGAAAGCAGTGGCTCTCTGACCCAAAGTTCGGACGAGGAGGCTGAGGTCCCTGATAGCACCAGGCGTACCCGGCCCCGTGTCGCTAGACCGCAGGTTGCGCAGGATCCGCTTCAAGAGCAGCAGAGTGGGGCTGGTGCTGTCGGATTACGTGGTGAGGCATACACCAGCAGCCCAGCCCTTCCTGGACCTAGTACCAGCACTGCCGTACAACCTGGTGAAGTAGCGAGCACCAGAAGGGCAGTTGAAGCTGGTACGGTGGCACGTGCAGTAGTGACCCCGTCGCAGCCACCGCAAAGACGTGCCCGTAGAGCCCCTAGAATCCCAGAGGTGCTGGCAAACCCTGATTGGCAGTCCCCAACTTCAGCCGCACCCGTAGTTTTCCCTTTCACCGCCCAGTCTGGAGTTCGGGTTGAGACGGCTCAGATCGGTTCGGCCCTGGGATTTTTTGAGCTGTTCTTGACTGCGGAGCTTTTAGACTTAGTCGTGGCAGAGACAAACCGGTATGCCACACAATTTATCACCGCTAACCCGGAAAGCTTTTATGCCCAGCCTTTCCGGTGGAAACCAGTCCAAGTTTCCGAATTTAAAACTTTTCTGGGCCTCCTCCTCAACATGGGCCTGACAAAAAAACATGAATTGCGGTCATATTGGTCCACGAACCCAATTCATCACATGCCCATGTTCTCTGCTGCTATGTCCAGGACACGATTTGAGGTCATCCTGCGTTTCCTGCACTTTAGCGACAACACCGCCTCCCGTCCCAAGAGGCCACCCTGCTTTTGACCAGCTCCACAAAATTCGGCCCCTCATAGACCATTTCAACCAGAAATTTGCAGATTTGTATACCCCTGAGCAAAACATCTGCATAGACGAGTCCCTAATACATTTTACCGGGCGCCTTGGCTTCAAACAATACATCCCAAGCAAGCGCGCCCGGTATGGGGTCAAATTGTATAAGCTCTGTGAAAGGGCCACAGGCTATACCCACAAATTTCGGGTCTATGAGGGAAAAGATCAGACCCTGGAGCCGGTCGGTTGCCCTGACTACCTGTGGAGCAGTGGGAAGACAGTTTGGGACTTGGTGTCACCCTTATTCGGCAAGGGGTACCATCTTTATGTGGACAATTTTTACACAAGTGTGGCCCTCTTTAGGCATTTGTTTCTAGAACGGATTGGCGCCTGTGGTACCGCGCGAACTAGTCGCGCGGGCTTCCCCCAACGGCTCGTTACCACCCGTCTTGCAAGGGGGCAGAGGGCCGCACTGTGTAACGAAGAACTGCTCGCGGTGAAATGGAGAGACAAGCGTGACGTTTACATGCTCTCCTCCATTCACGCAGACACGACAATCCAAATTGAGCGAGCAACCCGTGTCATTGAAAAGCCCCTCTCAGTCCACGACTATAACCTCCACATGGGAGGGGTCGACTTCAATGACCAGATGTTGGCTCCGTATTTAGTTTCCCGACGCACCAGACGCTGGTATAAGAAGGTGTCTGTATATTTAATTCAATTGGCTCTGTACAATAGTTTTGTTCTCTACAGTAAGGCTGGGAGAACTGGATCCTTCCTCAAATTTCAGGAAGAGATCATCGCGAACCTCCTGTATCCAGGAGGTTCCGTGGCCCCATCCACCAGTGTAGTTAGCCGTCTACACGAGCGACACTTCCCCAGTGTCGTTGCTGGTACCTCAAACCGACCGCCACCCCGAAAAAAATGTCGTGTCTGTAGCAGGAGTGGAATAAGGCGTGACACCCGTTATTTCTGTCCTGACTGTCCCGACCACCCTGCCCTATGCTTAGGGGAGTGTTTCCGAAAGTACCACACACAGGTACACCTAGCATAGGGATCACATCTCACCAGGATAGGCACACAGGGCTATTAGGGCCCATTCACTCACAGCTGCTGCAAACGTCTCCTTTCACATGGGACAAAGTGCATAACGCACTTCGCCACATCTTTGGGCGATTTGCGCTTTGCACATTGACCCATGGGGAAGGAGAGGTTTGTTCTATAAAGGTAAAAAAACAAAAAAAAACAAAAAAAAAAACAGGTAAGCAAACAGGTTAATGTTTAGTTCCAAAAGTTAAAGTTACATGTTCTGTTCCAAAGTTAATAAAATTATTGCGTTGTGGCCTGGTTTTTTCTTTTTGTCTTTTTACCTTCCAGGTGGACCAATCGATCTACTAGCTGCAGCACCGATGTGCATTCTGACAGAAGCATTGCGCTGCTGTCAGATTACACGCAAGTCGGTGTATGCGGCGCTGCAAGACGGGATATTCTCCTCTGCAGTGACAGATACGTTTGCCAAGGCATACGAGCTGAGGAGGAGGCGGCGTTCCTATGCTTTGGCAAGCATTTTGTATATATATATATATATATATATATATATAAAAAAAAAAATATCCCGGCAATGATTTATTCATCCACATCGATTGATGCGAATGGAGAAATCTGGTTTGCCAGGGCATACGAGCTAAGCGGGTATGGATGTAGGGCGGAGCTCCTATGTCCTGGCAGACGCCTTTCCCCTCCATTTTTTTTTTTTGGCAGAGATTTTTTCATCCACATTGATCGATGTGAATGAAGAAATCTGTGCCGTTCATTTTTTTCTTTCAGCCCAGAGGCTGAACGGAAAAAAAAATCTCATTACCTGTATGCTCAATATAAGGAGAATAGCAGAAACTCCTAATGCTGGCCATACATGTAATGATTGCGGAGACCCTCAAATGCCAGGGCAGTACAAACACCCCACAACTGACCCCATTTTGGAAAGAAGACACCCCAAGGTATTTGCTGAGGGGCATATTGAGTCCATGAAAGATTGAAATTTTTGTCCTAAGTTAGCGGAAAGTGAGACTTTGTGAGAAAAAACTAAAAAAAAATCAATTTCCGCTAACTTATGCGAAAAAAAAAAAAATTCTATGAACTTGCCAGGCCCCTCATTGGATACCTTGGGGTGTCTTCTTTCCAAAGTGGGGTCACATGTGGGGTATTTATACTGCCCTGGCTTTTTAGGGGCCCTAAAGCGTGAGAAGAAGTCTGGGATCCAAATGTCTAAAAATGCCCTCCTAAAAGGAATTTGGGCCCCTTTGCGCATCTAGGCTGCAAAAAAGTGTGACACATCTGGTATCGCCGTACTCAGAAGAAGTTGGGGAATGTGTTTTGGGGTGTCATTTTACATATACCCATGCTGGGTGAGAAAAATATCTTGGTCAAATGCCAACTTTGTATAAAAAAATGGGAAAAGTTGTCGTTTGCCAAGATATTTCTCTCACCCAGCATGGGTATATGTAAAATGACACCCCAAAACACATTCCCCAACTTCTCCTGAGTACGGCGATACCAGATGTGTGACACTTTTTTGATGCCAAGGTGGGCAAAGGGGCGCATATTCCAAAGTGCACCTTTCGTATTTCACCGGTCATTTTTTACAGATTTTGATTGCAAAGTACTTCTCACACATATGGGCCCCTAAATTGCCAGGGCAGTATAACTACGCCACAAGTGAGCCCATTTTGGAAAGAAGACACCCCAAGGTATTCCGTGAGGGGCATGGCGAGTTCCTAGAATTTTTTATTTTTTGTCGCAAGTTAGTGGAATATGAGACTTTGTAAGGAAAAAAGAGAAAAAAAAAAAATCATAATTTTCCGCTAACTTGTGACAAAAAATAAAAAATTCTAGGAACTCGCCGTGCCCTTCACGGAATACCTTGGGGTGTCTTCTTTCCAAAATGGGGTCACTTGTGGCGTAGTTATACTGCCCTGGCAATTTAGGGGCCCAAATGTGTGAGAAGTACCTTGCAATCAAAATGTGTAAAAAATGCCCTGCAAAATCCGAAAGGTGCACTTTGGAATATGTGCCCCTTTGCCCACCTTGGCAGCAAAAAAGTGTGACACATCTGGTATCGCCGTACTCAGGAGAAGTTGGGGAATGTGTTTTGGGGTGTCATTTTACATATACCCATGCTGGGTGAGAAAAATATCTTGGTCAAATGACAACTTTGTATAAAAAAATGGGAAAAGTTGTCGTTTGCCAAGATATTTCTCTCACCCAGCATGGGTATATGTAAAATGACACCCCAAAACACATTCCCCAACTTCTCCTGAGTACGGCGATACCATATGTGTGACACTTTTTTGATGCCAAGGTGGGCAAAGGGGCGCATATTCCAAAGTGCACCTTTCGTATTTCACCGGTCATTTTTTACAGATTTTGATTGCAAAGTACTTCTCACACATATGGGCCCCTAAATTGCCAGGGCAGTATAACTACGCCACAAGTGACCCCATTTTGGAAAGAAGACACCCCAAGGTATTCCGTGAGGGGCATGGCGAGTTCCTAGAATTTTTTATTTTTTGTCGCAAGTTAGTGGAATATGAGACTTTGTAAGGAAAAAAGAGAAAAAAAAAAAAATCATCATTTTCCGCTAACTTGTGACAAAAAATAAAAAATTCTAGGAACTCGCCATGCCCCTCACGGAATACCTTGGGGTGTCTTCTTTCCAAAATGGGGTCACTTGTGGCGTAGTTATACTGCCCTGGCAATTTAGGGGCCCAAATGTGTGAGAAGAACTTTGCAATCAAAATGTGTAAGAAATGACCGGTGAAATACGAAAGGTGCACTTTGGAATATGCGCCCCTTTGCCCACCTTGGCATCAAAAAAGTGTCACACATATGGTATCGCCGTACTCAGGAGAAGTTGGGGAATGTGTTTTGGGGTGTCATTTTACATATACCCATGCTGGGTGAGAGAAATATCTTGGCAAACGACAACTTTTCCCATTTTTTTATACAAAGTTGTCATTTGACCAAGATATTTTTCTCACCCAGCATGGGTATATGTAAAATGACACCCCAAAACACATTCCCCAACTTCTCCTGAGTACGGCGATACCATATGTGTGACACTTTTTTGATGCCAAGGTGGGCAAAGGGGCGCATATTCCAAAGTGCACCTTTCGTATTTCACCGGTCATTTCTTACACATTTTGATTGCAAAGTTCTTCTCACACATTTGGGCCCCTAAATTGCCAGGGCAGTATAACTACGCCACAAGTGACCCCATTTTGGAAAGAAGACACCCCAAGGTATTCTGTGAGGGGCATGGCGAGTTCCTAGAATTTTTTATTTTTTGTCGCAAGTTAGTGGAATATGAGACTTTGTAAGGAAAAAAGAGAAAGAAAAAAAAATCATCATTTTCCGCTAACTTGTGACAAAAAATAAAAAGTTCTATGAACTCACTATGCCCATCAGCGAATACCTTAGGGTGTCTACTTTCCGAAATGGGGTCATTTGTGGGGTAGTTATACTGTTTGGGCATTGTAGAACCTCAGGAAACATGACAGGTGCTCAGAAAATCAGAGCCGTTTCAAAAAGCGGAAATTCACATTTTTGTACCATAGTTTGTAAATGCTATAACTTTTACCCAAACCATTTTTTTTTTGCCCAAACATTTTTTTTTTATCAAAGACATGTAGAACTATAAATTTAGCGAAAAATTTATATATGGATGTCTTTTTTTTGCAAAATTTCACAGCTGAAAGTGAAAAATGTCATTGTTTTGCAAAAAAAATCGTTATATTTTGATTAATAACAAAAAAAGTAAAAATGTCAGCAGCAATAAAATACCACCAAATGAAAGCTCCATTAGTGAGAAGAAAAGGAGGTAAAATTCATTTGGGTGGTAAGTTGCATGACCGAGCGATAAACGGTGAAAGGAGTGTAGTGCCGAAGTGTAAAAAGTGGCCTGGTCATGAAGGGGGTTTCACCTAGCGGGGCTGAAGTGGTTAACAGCAGTACAGTATACGTCATATATGACACATCAGGGAGGAGGGTCCTCTTAGAACTAGAGTGAATAAGCCGTTAGCTGAAAGCTGGAGGATAATCTTACTTAATCAAGAATGAGAACCACATCTCTATCACATTGTTAGATCCATTCGATGTTGCAAGATGTGAGATAAAATTAAAGTTTAACCCCTTAAGCCCTATTTCACCTTAAGGACATTTTTTGCAAATCTGACCAGTGTCACTTTAAGTGGTAATAACTTTAAAATGCTTTGACTTATCCAGGCCATTCTGAGATAGTTTTTTCATCACATATTGTACTTCATGACACTGGTAAAATGAAATAAAAAAAATAAAAATGTATTTATAAAAAAAAAAAAAATTACCAAAATTTTTTTAAAAATTGCAAATTTCCAAGTTTCAATTTCTCTACTTCTATAATACATAATAATACCTCCAAATATAGTTGTTACTTTACATTCCCCATATGTCTACTTCATGTTTGGATCATTTTGGGAATGATCTTTATTTTTTGGGGATGTTGCAAGGCTTAGAATTTTAGAAGCAAATCTTGAAATTTTTCTGAAATTTTCAAAAACCCAATTGTTAGGGACCAGTTCAGGTCTGAAGTCACTTTGGGAGGCTTACATAAAATAAACCACCCAAAATGACCCCATTCTATAAACTACACCCCTCAAGGTATTCAAAACGGATTTTACAAACATCGTTTAGGTGTTCCACAAGAATTAATGGAAAATAGAGATACAATTTAAAATTTCACTTTTTTGACAGATTTTCCATTTAAATATTTTTTTTTCCAGTTACAAAGCAAGGGTTAACAGCCAAACCAAACTCAACATTTATGGCCCTAATTCTGTAATTTACAGAAACATCCCATATGTGGATGTAAACCGCTGTTCGGGCACACGGCAGGGTGCAGAAGGAAAGGAATGCCATACGGTTTTTGAAAGGCAGGTTTTGCTGGACTAGTTTTTTTGACACCATGTCCCATTTGAAGCCCCCCTGATGCACCCCTAGAGTAGAAACTCCATAAAAGTGACCCTAGCTAAGAAACTACACCCCTCAAGGTATTCAAAAATGATTTTACAAACGCTGTTAACCCTTTAGGTGTTCCACAAGAATTAATGGAAAATAGAGATACATTAAAAAATTTCACTTTTATGGCAGATCTTCCATTTTAATAATTTTTTTTCCAGTTACAAAGCAAGGGTTAACAGCTAAACCAAACTCAATATTTATGGCCCTGATTCTGTAGTTTACAGAAACACCCCATATGTGGATGTAAACTGCTGTTCGGGCACACGGCAGGGTGCAGAAGGAAAGGAATGCCATACGGTTTTTGAAAGGCAGGTTTTGCTGGACTGTTTTTTTTGACACCATGTCCCATTTGAAGCCCCCCTGATGCACCCCTAGAGTAGAAACTCCCAAAAAAGTGACCCCATCTAAGAAACTACACTCCTCAAGGTATTCAAAACTGATTTTACAAATGCTGTTAACCCTTTAGGTTTTCCACAAGAATTAATGGAAAATAGAGATACAATTTCAAAATTTCACTTTTTTTAGCAGATTTTCCATTTTAATATTTTTTTCTAGTTACAAAGCAAGGGTTAACAGCCAAACCAAACTCAATATTTATGGCTCTGTTTCTGTAGTTTACAGAAACACCCCATATGTGGTTGTAAACCACTGTACGGGCACACGGCAGGGCGCAGAAGGAAAGGAATGCCATACGTTTTTTGGAAGGCAGGTTTTGCTGGACTGTTTTCTTTTTACACCAAGTCCCATTTGAAGCCCCCCTGATGCACCCCTAGAGTAGAAACTCCAAAAAAAGTGACCCCATCTTAGAAACTACGGGATAGGCTGGCAGTATTGTTGGTACTAGTTTAGGGTACATATGATTTTTGGTTGCTCTATATTACACTTTTTGTGAGGCAAGGTAACAAGGAATAGCTGTTTTGGCACAGTTTTTATTTTTTGTTATTTACAACATTCATCTGACAGGTTAGATCCTGTGATATTTTTATAGACCAGGTTGTCACTGATGCTGCGATACCTAATATGTATACTTTATTTTTATTTATGTAAGTTTTACACAATGATTTCATTTTTGAAGCAAAAAAGAATCATGTTTTAGTGTTTCCATAATCTGATTTTTTCTGTTTTTTCTGTTTTTTGTGTGATTACCTTGGGTAGGGTATGATTTTTTCGGGATGAGATGACGATTTTATTGGCACTATGTTGGGGTGCGTGTGATTTTTGATCGCTTGCTATTACACTCTTTGTGATAAGGTGACAAAAAATTGCTTTTTTTACACAGTTTATATTTTTATTTTTTTTACGGTATTCATCTGAGGGGTTAGGTCATGAGATATTTTTATAGGGCAAGTTATTACGGATGCTGCGATACCTAATATGTATACTTTCTTTTTATTTATGTAAGTTTTACACAATGATTTCATTTTTAAAGTAAAAAAAACATGTTTTAGTGTTTCCATAATCTGAGAGCCAAAATTTTTTCAGTTTTTGGGCGATTACCTTGGGTAGGGTATGATTTTTGTGGGATGAGATGATGGTTTTATTGGCACTATTTTGGGGTGCATGTGACTTTTTGATCGCTTGCTATTACACTTTTTGTGATGTAAGGTGACAAAAAATTGTTTATTTAGCATAGTTTTTATTTTTTACGGTGTTCATCTGAGGGGTTACATCATGTGATATCTTTATAGAGCCGGTCTATATGGACGCGGTGATACCTAATATGTATACTTTTTTATTTATGTAAGTTTTACACAATAATATCCTTTTTAAAACAAAAAAAAATTATGTTTTAGAATCTCCATATTATGAGAGCCATAGTTTTTTCAGTTTTTAGGCGTATATCTTAGGTAGGGTCTCATTTTTTGTGGGATGAGATGGCAGTTTGATTGGCACTATTTTGGGGTGCATATGACTTTTTGATCGCTTGCTATTACACTTTTTGTGATGTAAGGTGACAAAAAATGGTTTATTTAGCACAGTTTTTATTTTTTATTTTTTACGGTGTTCATCTCAGGGGTTAGGTCATGTGATATTTTTATAGAGCCGGTCGATGCGGACATGGCGATACCTAATATGTATACTTTTTTTTAGTTATGTAAGTTTTACACAATAACAGCTTTATTAAAACAAAAAAAAAATGTTTTAGTGTCTTCATATTCTGAGCCATAGTTTTTTATATTTTTTGGGCCATTGTCTCAGGTAGGGGCTAATTTTTTGCGGGATGAGGTGACGGTTAGATTGGTACTATTTTGGTGGGCAAACACCTTTTTGATCGCTTGCTGTTGTACTTTTTGTGATGTAAGGTGACAAAAAAATGTTTATTTAGCATAGTTTTTATTTTTTATTTTTTTTACGGTGTTCATCTGAGGGGTTAGCTCATGTGATATGTTTATAGAGCCAGTCGATTTTTAGACATGGCGATACCTAACATGTATACTTTTTTCCCCCCTATTTTTTACCAATTGTTTTTAACTTTATTTAGGGAAAATTACGTTTTTGTTTATTTTTACTTGAAACTTTTAATTTTTGGGGGGGGAACTTCATTTTTTCAACTTTTTTTCACTTTATTTTTTGTCCCACTTTGGGACTTGAACTTTTGGGAGTCTAATCCCCTTTACAATGCATTTCAATACTTCTGTTTTGAAATGCATTGGCTGTATGATTAATACTGTGTGTATTACTCATACAGCTTCAGGCCTGTGAGATCCAGGGGGCTGGATCTCACAGGCACGTCACAGGAGGGCAGCGGCGATGCCTCAGGAAGGCATTGCGCTGCCTTTCATGCCATCGGGTCCCCCCTATAGCTGCATGGGGACCCGATGGCTCTACGATCACCGCCGCAAACCTCAGGTAAAGCCGCAAACTTAATTGACCTGCGGTTTGCGGCAATCGTCGATACGGGGGGGTCACATGATGAATGATTTCAGTGGATATCCTGTTCCTATTAACCCCCGCCGTGCCGCAATCTAGTTTTAAAGTTATGACGTACCGGTACGCCATGGGTCCTTAAGGACTCTGGAAACATCCCGTACTGGTACGTCATAAGTCCTTAAGGGGTTAAGACTTTGTTAAAGCCAATTAGAAACCAATGATATGTGTTGAATGGAACCGGCACTCAAACAGTCGGAGTACACGTGGGATTGTTTTAAATTTATAAAACTTTTATTAAATAATATACTCTACTCTTTGTGCACTTCTTAGATATGTATAAACATAAAAACATAAAAATGATATACTGATGCACACATTCAGTTCGAGGCTTTCAATAATCAAAGAGCAGTCGCTACTATGCTGCCCTATAGGTTCGCTGCACCATATACCGCTGCATCCGTATCCCACTTGTTTGGTGTGACTGGTGAATCGCAGTTTTCTATGGCCAAGCGACCTATTTGTAGGGCTATTTGCGTGGCTCCTTGTAAGTTGACAGTTTGAAGCCAATGGTTATATAAGTAATCCCTGCAACAGGTGCACAATATATCTTTCAAGCAACAGTTCGCACTATACAATGCATCGGTCCTTTGCCATAGTTCTCTTAAGGCTCCAAGTGTGCCACCCAGGCAAGGTCAGTAGTCCGGTGAAATTTTTAAAGTCCCGCCTGTGTTGGTATTATTACAGAAATATGGCATGGCTTCACATATATATCTATCAATTGTGTGTTTTACTCACTGCGTCCCGTATGGTCTCACTATATATGTCCCGTAATCGGTTGCTGCCGTGGCGTCCCAAGCTTCCACCTTTCTCCGGTATGCTTGTCTTACTTCCGGCACTGCCGGGATCTCGCCTTTGGTCTCGCGAGAATCTTGTGTCGTGTAGTTATTACGTGAGTCCCAATACGTATGTGTGAGTTAGCTGGAGTTCTTCCCGTCTCTGTTAGGGTTATCGGTTATCGATCCTTTAGTACATGGCCATGCACCGTCTCACAGGTAACACCCAGACGCGTTTCGAGATACTATCTCTTCATCAGTGGGTCGCCTGTGAGTGGTGATGTCTTGGTTCTTATACTCTCATCTTGATTGATTGATTAGTCACACTTGTTTTCGCTGTGAGATCCAGTTCACAATTGGTTTTTCTTTTTCTCTGTGATTCTGTCATTTCCTCAGTTTTTCGCCATCATTAAGGATTTTATTGTGCATCAGCTACTTTTAAAATTATCGCATAGTATCAATATTATACGATAGAACATACAATATAAAAAGTGTGATATAAAATGTAACATCAATTGGATGGTATAAAATGTAACATAAAAAAGGAATATAAAAAAAATATATAAAGTTTTTTTCATAAGTATATTTCTGTCAGCCAGAAGCTGTATGTCTGCCCTTGTTTTCCTATTAATATTTTTCATAAATTATTTCTTTTTTTCTCTCTTTGGATCCTCAATTGTATCAATTTTGTATCTCCTTTTGGGGACGATTTTTCCATGAATTTTTCTTGAATGGGCTTTCTTTTTTTTGGAGATTTTACAATTTTTATATGTTTAACATGTAGTTCATCCGCCATACAGTAAAAATCTCATTCTGTTTCATTCAAGACAGATTTCTCATATACATATTTATTTACAGCTGTATGGAGTAATTCCGCATTTTTGTGAGGGGACAAGTTTCTCGTAGTGCTGTCTATCTCTTATCTATACCTTCATTTATAACTATATAGAGTAATCCTGCATTTTTATGAAGGGACCCTTATAGGGGGACATCCTTATCAGAGGATTTCTATTTTTAGAGGTATCAAAGATGTTTCCGTCAAGACTCCACCTACATATCGTAGATCGTCCTCTCTATCAGATTTCTAGGTGTAATTCTGTGGTTCCTCTACTTAACACCATACCTTCAAATGGATCCATATTTTATATAAACCCAAAAATTTCCAGATCTGAATTTAGTCCTGCAGGGAGAAGACTCCCAAAGTCGTATATTCTCCTGGACTCTGCCTGTGACATTCTCATAATGTGATTCCCCCCCTCCAGTGTATGTCCACCTTCTCCAGGGCCCCGAACGAGAAACCCCTGGGGTCACTGTTATGTACCAATTTAAAATGGTTCGATAGGGAATGATTTTCATATCCCTTCCTGATGTTGTTTAGATGTTCCGTGATTCTGACCCTCAGGGGTCTCTTCGTTCTGCCAATGTATTGTTTCTGGCAGGGGCACTGGAAAAGGTAGACAACACTGGAGGAATCACACGTTAAGAAACCCCTAATGTCCATTGTAAATTGATTTTGAGTAGATTGAACCCTAGTGGTTTTTCTCGGGAATGTTGAGTTTTTACATCCCGAGCATCTCCCACATCTGTAAAAACCATCCATTTTCAGCCAGTTCTGTAGTGTAGGTTTGATTTTTTTATTTTGGTTTTTTATCGAAGGTGCAATCTTTATACCCAAATTGGGAGCTTTAGCAAAAGTGATTAGGGGGGAGGTGTGCAGTGAAGGTCCAATAATTTTGTCTCTTAATAAAAAGTGCCAGTGTTGGTTTATAATGTGACGTATCTGTTTGGCTTGTGTGTTATACGGTAAAATTAATCTTAAATCATATTCCTCATTTGTGTTTTTCTGGGTATTAGACTGAAAAAAGGTTTTTCTCTCTGTTCTTCTTATTTTTTCTAGGGCATCTGTCAGGACTTTTTCGGGGTAATTTTTACTCTCAAATTGCTGTTTCATTTTTATGGCCTCTATCTCAAAGTCTGTTTCATCGGTACAGTTTCGCTTAATGCGGCGAAACTGGC
Source organism: Bufo gargarizans (assembly GCF_014858855.1). Taxonomy (NCBI): domain Eukaryota; kingdom Metazoa; phylum Chordata; class Amphibia; order Anura; family Bufonidae; genus Bufo; species Bufo gargarizans. The sequence continues at coordinate 276,783,883 of NC_058081.1, read as the reverse complement.
CCGAAGGGATGTTTAACAGCCACTGAGGTAGATGGCAGCTAGTGAATGGTATAAAGCTGTTTTTAGCAGTTGGTTTGTAATGGGTTTGACATATGTATCTGTTATTATATTGGGTAATCTGTATGTCCAGGAATTCTATGGATTCTTCTTTTATTTTGGATAAAAAGGTCAAGTTCCGATCGTTATGGTTCAGGGCCTCTAAAAATTGATGTAACTCATCTGTATCTTTTTTCCAGATGAATAGGACGTCGTCGATGTAACGACGCCATAGGGCCAGGTTCGACCCCAGTTTCGGGTTAATGTTTTCACATTCCCACTGTGCTAAGAATAGATTTGCATAACTGGGGGCGAACCTGGTCCCCATGGCTGTCCCACATAGCTGTAAGTAATATTCACCCTCAAAATAAAAGTAGTTGTGGTGGAGTATGAATTGAATTCCCTCAATCAGATACTCTATTTGTCTAGTACATATAGTGCCATCCCTTTCCAATTGTGATTTGACAGCTGCTATACCTTGATCATGTCTTATGCTTGTGTAGAGAGACTGGACGTCCAGGGTACCAATGATCCAGTCTGGTTCCACATCTAGGTCTTCAAGCGTTTTAATGATATCTGTAGTATCTCGGATATACGACTTTGTTCTTCTAACTAGGGGCTGTAGTATTGTGTCAATATACTGGGAAAGGTTAGAGGTCAATGAACCTATCCCAGATATTATAGGTCGTCCTGGCGGATTCTCCTGACATTTATGGATTTTGGGCAGGCAGTAGAAGATGGGGAATCTTCCCTGCGTGCCCAAAATGTAATTGTGTTCTTGATCTGATAGAATGCTATCCTTTAAACCTCTATCACAATAATTGGTAAGGTTCTTCTTAAATTCCTGCCCTGGGTCTCCTTTAAATTTTTTATATGTAGCTGTATCACTCAATTGTCTGAGGCATTCATCTGTATATTGTGTGGTATTCATGACTAGAGTTGAGCAAACACCTGGATGTTCGGGTTCGAGAAGTTCGGCCGAACTTCCCGGAAATGTTCGGGTTCCGAACCCGATCCGAACTTCGTCCCGAACCCGAAACCCATTGAAGTCAATGGGGACCCGAACTTTTCGGTACTAAAAAGGCTGTAAAACAGCCCAGGAAAGGGCTAGAGGGCTGCAAAAGGCAGAAACATGTAGGTAAATCCCCTGCAAACAAATGTGGATAGGGAAATGAATTAAAATAAAAAATAAATAAATAAAAATTAACAGAAATCAATTGGAGAGAGGTCCCATAGCAGAGAATCTGGCTTCACGTCACCCACCACTGGAACAGTCCATTCTCAGATATTTAGGCCCCGGCACCCAGGCAGAGGAGAGAGGTCCCGTAACAGAGAATCTGTCTTCATGTCAGCAGAGAATCAGTCTGCATGTCATAGCAGAGAATCAGACTTCACGTCAGCCACCACTGCAACAGTCCATTGTCATAAATTTAGGCCCAGCACTCAGGCAGAGGAGAGAGGTCCCGTAACAGACAATCTGGCTTCATGTCAGCAGAGAATCAGTCTTCATGTCATAGCAGAGAATCAGGCTTCACGTCACCCACCACTGTAACAGTCCATTTTAATAAATTTAGGCCAAGCACCCAGGCAGAGGAGAGAGGTCCCGTAACAGACAATCTGGCTTCATGTCAGCAGAGAATCAGTCTTCATATCATAGCAGAGAATCAGGCTTCACGTCACCCACCACTGTAAGAGTCCATTTTCATAAATTTAGGCCCAGCACCAGGCAGAGGAGAGAGGTCCCGTAACAGAGAATCTGGCTTCATGTCAGCAGAGAATCAGTCTTCATGTCATAGCAGAGAATCAGGCTTCACGTCAGCCACTACTGCAACAGTCCATTGTCATAAATTTAGGCCCAGCACCCAGGCAGAGGAGAGAGGTCCCGTAACAGACAATCTGGCTTCATGTCAGCAGAGAATCAGTCTTCATATCATAGCAGAGAATCAGGCTTCACGTCAGCCACCAATGCAACAGTCCATTGTCAGATATTTAGGCCCAGCACCCAGGCAGAGGAGAGAGGTCCCGTAACAGAGAATCTGTCTTCATGTCAGCAGAGAATCAGTCTGCATGTCATAGCAGAGAATCAGGCTTCACGTCAGCCACCACTGCAACAGTCCATTGTCATAAATTTAGGCCCAGCACCCAGGCAGAGGAGAGAGGTCCCGTAACAGACAATCTGGCTTCATGTCAGCAGAGAATCAGTCTGCATGTCATAGCAGAGAATCAGGCTTCACGTCACCCACCACTGTAACAGTCCATTTTCATAAATTTAGGCCAAGCACCCAGGCAGAGGAGAGAGGTCCCGTAACAGACAATCTGGCTTCATGTCAGCAGAGAATCAGTCTTCATATCATAGCAGAGAATCAGGCTTCACGTCACCCACCACTGTAACAGTCCATTTTCATAAATTTAGGCCCAGCACCCAGGCAGAGGAGAGAGGTCCCGTAACAGACAATCTGGCTTCATGTCAGCAGAGAATCAGTCTTCATGTCATAGCAGAGAATCAGGCTTCACGTCAGCCACTACGGCAACAGTCCATTGTCATAAATTTAGGCCCAGCACCCAGGCAGAGGAGAGAGGTCCCGTAACAGACAATCTGGCTTCATGTCAGCAGAGAATCAGTCTTCATATCATAGCAGAGAATCAGGCTTCACGTCAGCCACCAATGCAACAGTCCATTGTCAGATATTTAGGCCCAGCACCCAGGCAGAGGAGAGAGGTCCCGTAACAGACAATCTGGCTTCATGTCAGCAGAGAATCAGTCTGCATGTCATAGCAGAGAATCAGGCTTCACGTCAGCCACCAATGCAACAGTCCATTGTCATAAATTTAGGCCAAACACCCAGGCAGAGGAGAGAGGTCCTGTAACAGACAATCTGGCTTCATGTCAGCAGAGAATCAGTCTTCATATCATAGCAGAGAATCAGGCTTCACGTCAGCCACCAATGCAACAGTCCATTGTCAGATATTTAGGCCCAGCACCCAGGCAGAGGAGAGAGGTCCCGTAACAGACAACCAGGCTTCACGTCAGCCACCAATGCAACAGTCCATTGTCAGATATTTAGGCCCAGCACCCAGGCAGAGGAGAGAGGTCCCGTAACAGACAATCTGGCTTCATGTCAGCAGAGAATCAGTCTGCATGTCATAGCAGAGAATCAGGCTTCACGTCAGCCACCAATGCAACAGTCCATTGTCATAAATTTAGGCCAAACACCCAGGCAGAGGAGAGAGGTCCCGTAACAGACAATCTGGCTTCATGTCAGCAGAGAATCAGTCTTCATATCATAGCAGAGAATCACCTTCACGTCAGCCACCAATGCAACAGTCCATTGTCAGATATTTAGGCCCAGCACCCAGGCAGAGGAGAGATGTCCCGTAACAGACAATCAGGCTTCACGTCAGCCACCAGTGCAACAGTCCATTGGCATATATTTAGGCCCAGCACCCAGGCAGAGGAGAGAGGTCCCTTAACAGAGAATCTGGCTTCATGTCAGCAGAGAATCAGGCTTCACGTCACCCACCACTGTAAGAGTCCATTTTCATAAATTTAGGCCCAGCACCCAGGCAGAGGAGAGAGGTCCCGTAACAGACAATCTGGCTTCATGTCAGCAGAGAATCAGTCTGCATGTCATAGCAGAGAATCAGGCTTCACGTCAGCCACCAATGCAACAGTCCATTGTCATAAATTTAGGCCCAGCACCCAGGCAGAGGAGAGAGGTCCCGTAACAGACAATCTGGCTTCATGTCAGCAGAGAATCAGTCTGCATGTCATAGCTGAGAATCAGGCTTCACGTCACCCACCACTGTAAGAGTCCATTTTCATAAATTTAGGCCTAGCACCCAGGCAGAGGAGAGAGGTCCCGTAACAGACAATCTGGCTTCATGTCAGCAGAGAATCAGTCTGCATGTCATAGCAGAGAATCAGGCTTCACGTCAGCCACCACTGCAACAGTCCATTGTCATAAATTTAGGCCCAGCACCCAGGCAGAGGAGAGAGGTCCCGTAACAGACAATCTGGCTTCATGTCAGCAGAGAATCAGTCTGCATGTCATAGCAGAAAATCAGGCTTCACGTCAGCCACCACTGCAACAGTCCATTGTCATAAATTTAGGCCCAGCACCCAGGCAGAGGAGAGAGGTCCCGTAACAGACAATCTGGCTTCATGTCTGCAGAGAATCAGTCTTCATATCATAGCAGAGAATCAGGCTTCACGTCACCCACCACTGTAAGAGTCCATTTTCATAAATTTAGGCCCAGCACCCAGGCAGAGGAGAGAGGTCCCGTAACAGACAATCTGGCTTCATGTCAGCAGAGAATCAGTCTTCATATCATAGCAGAGAATCAGGCTTCACGTCACCCAACATTGGAACAGTCCATTGGCATATATTTAGGCCCCGGCACCCAGACAGAGGAGAGGTTCATTCAAATTTGGGTAGCCTCGCAATATAATGGTAAAATGAAAATAAAAATAGGATTGAATGAGGAAGTGGCCTGGAGTACAATAATATATGGTTAAGGGGAGGTAGTTAATGTCTAATCTGGACAAGGGATGGACAGGTCCTGTGGGATCCATGCCTGGTTCATTTTTATGAACGTCAGCTTGTCCACATTGGCTGTAGACAGGCGGCTGCGTTTGTCTGTAATGACACCCCCTGCCGTGCTGAATACACGTTCAGACAAAACGCTGGCCGCCGGGCAGGCCAGCACCTCCAAGGCATAAAAGGCTAGCTCTGGCCACGTGGACAATTTAGAGACCCAGAAGTTGAATGGGGCCGAACCATCAGTCAGTACGTGGAGGGGTGTGCACACGTACTGTTCCACCATGTTAGTGAAATGTTGCCTCCTGCTAACACGTTGCGTATCAGGTGGTGGTGCAGTTAGCTGTGGCGTGTTGACAAAAGTTTTCCACATCTCTGCCATGCTAACCCTGCCCTCAGAGGAGCTGGCCATGACACAGCTGCCTTGGCGACCTCTTGCTCCTCCTCTGCCTTGGCCTTGGGCTTCCACTTGTTCCCCTGTGACATTTGGGAATTCTCTCAGTAGCGCGTCTACCAACGTGCGCTTGTACTCGCGCATCTTCCTATCACGCTCCAGTGCAGGAAGTAAGGTGGGCACATTGTCTTTGTAGCGTGGATCCAGCAGGGTGGCAACCCAGTAGTCTGCACACGTTAAAATGTGGGCAACTCTGCTGTCGTTGCGCAGGCACTGCAGCATGTAGTCGCTTATGTGTGCCAGGCTGCCCAGGGGTAAGGACAAGCTGTCCTCTGTGGGAGGCGTATCGTCATCGTCCTGCCTTTCCCCCCAGCCACGCACCAGTGATGGACCCGAGCTGCGTTGGGTGCCACCCCGCTGTGACCATGCTTCATGCTCATCCTCCTCCACCTCCTCCTCATCCTCGTCCTCCTCGTCCTCCAGTAGTGGGCCCTGGCTGGCCACATTTGTACCTGGCCTCTGCTGTTGCCAAAAACCTCCCTCTGAGTCACTTCGAAGAGACTGGCCTGAAAGTGCTAAAAATGACCCGTCTTCCTCCTCCTCCTCCTCCTCCTGGGCCACCTCCTCTTCCATCATCGCCCTAAGTGTTTTCTCAAGGAGACATAGAAGTGGTATTGTAACGCTGATAACAACGTCCATCGCCACTGGCCATGTTGGTGGAGTACTCGAAACAGCGCAACAGGGCACACAGGTCTCGCATGGAGGCCCAGTGATTGGTGGTGAAGTGGTGCTGTTCTGTAGTGCGACTGACCCGTGCGTGCTGCAGCTGAAACTCCACTATGGCCTGCTGCTGCTCGCACAGTCTGTCCAGCATGTGCAAGGTGGAGTTCCACCTGGTGGGCACGTCGCATATGAGGCGGTGAGCGGGAAGGCCGAAGTTACGCTGTAGCGCAGACAGGCGAGCAGCAGCAGGATGTGAACGCCGGAAGCGCGAACAGACGGCCCGCACTTTATGCAGCAGCTCTGACATGTCGGAGTAGTTGTGAATGAACTTCTGCACCACCAAATTCAGCACATGCGCCAAGCAAGGGATGTGCGTCAAACTGGCTAGTCCTAGAGCTGCAACGAGATTTCGCCCATTATCACACACCACCAGGCCGGGCTTGAGGCTCACCGGCAGCAACCACTCGTCGGTCTGTTGTTCTATACCCTGCCACAATTCCTGTGCGGTGTGGGGCCTGTCCCCCAAACATATGAGTTTCAGAATGGCCTGCTGACGTTTACCCCGGGCTGTGCTGAAGTTGGTGGTGAAGGTGTGTGGCTGACTAGATGAGCAGGTGGAAGAAGAGGAGGAGGAAGTCGAGTAGGAGGAGGTGGCAACAGGAGGCAAAGAATGTTGCCCTGCGATCCTTGGCGGCAGAAGGACGTGCGCCAAACAGCTCTCCGCCTGGGGCCCAGCTGCCACTACATTTACCCAGTGTGCAGTTAGGGAGATATAGCGTCCCTGGCCGTGCTTACTGGTCCACGTATCTGTGGTTAGGTGGACCTTGCCACAGATGGCGTTGCGCAGTGCACACTTGATTTTATCGGATACTTGGTTGTGCAGGGAAGGCACGGCTCTCTTGGAGAAGTAGTGGCGGCTGGGAACAACATACTGTGGGACAGCAAGCGACATGAGCTGTTTGAAGCTGTCTGTGTCCACCAGCCTAAATGACAGCATTTCATAGGCCAGTAGTTTAGAAATGCTGGCATTCAGGGCCAGGGATCGAGGGTGGCTAGGTGGGAATTTACGCTTTCTCTCAAATGTTTGTGAGATGGAGAGCTGAACGCTGCCGTGTGACATGGTTGAGATGCTTGGTGACGGAGGTGGTGGTGGTGTTGGTGGTACATCCCCTGTTTGCTGGGCGGCAGGTGCCAACGTTCCTCCAGAGGCGGAGGAAGAGGCCGAGGCGGCAGCAGCAGAAGAGGCCGAGGCGGCAGCAGCAGAAGAGTTAGCAGGGGGAGCCTGAGTGATTTTCTTGGTTTTAAGGTGTTTACTCCACTGCAGTTCATGCTTTGCATGCAGGTGCCTGGTCATGCAGGTTGTGCTCAGGTTCAGAACGTTAATGCCTCGCTTCAGGCTCTGATGGCACAGAGTGCATACCACTCTCGTCTTGTCGTTAGCACATTGTTTGAAGAAGTGCCATGCCAGGGAACTCCTTGAAGCTGCCTTTGGGGTGCTCGGTCCCAGATGGCGGCGGTCAGTAGCAGGCGGAGTCTCTTGGCGGCGGGTGTTCTGCTTTTGCCCACTGCTCCCTCTTTTGCTACGCTGTTGGCTCGGTCTCACCACTGCCTCTTCCTCCGAACTGTGAAAGTCAGTGGCACGACCTTCATTCCATGTGGGGTCTAGGACCTCATCGTCCCCTGCATTGTCTTCCACCCAGTCTTCCTCCCTGACTTCCTGTTTAGTCTGCACACTGCAGAAAGACGCAGCAGTTGGCACCTGTGTTTCGTCATCATCAGAGACATGCTGAGGTGGTATTCCCATGTCCTCATCATCAGGAAACATAAGTGGTTGTGCGTCAGTGCATTCTATGTCTTTCACCGCTGGGGAAGGGCTAGGTGGATGCCCTTGGGAAACCCTGCCAGCGGAGTCTTCAAACAGCATAAGAGACTGCTGCATAACTTGAGGCTCAGACAGTTTCCCTGGTATGCATGGGGGTGATGTGACAGACTGATGGGGTTGGTTTTCAGGCGCATCTGTGCGCTTTCTGCAGAAGACTGGGTGGGAGATAATGTGAACGTGCTGGATCCACTGTCGGCCACCCAATTGACTAATGCCTGTACCTGCTCAGGCCTTACCATCCTTAGAACGGCATTGGGCCCCACCATATATCGCTGTAAATTCTGGCGGCTACTGGGACCTGAGGTAGTTGGTACACTAGGACGTGTGGATGTGGCAGAACGGCCACGTCCTCTCCCAGCACCAGAGGGTCTACTAACACCACCACGACCATGTCCACGTCCGCGTCCCTTACTAGATGTTTTCCTCATTGTTATCGTTCACCACAACAACAAAAATATTATTTGGCCCAATGTATTATATTCAAATTCAGCTGAATATAAATTTAAGGCCTAGTATTTAGGCGCTGGGTGACCGGTATAGATTTACTGACAGAATTAGACTTGGAAATGCACAGTAGCGTGTGTGTGAAGTTATTCTGAATGACCCTATGTGCACCTTGAATATTATATACCCTTTTAGGGATAGATTTCAAATAGCTCTGATACAGCAGAAACCACCAAATTATGAAATTGCTAAATTGGGAATTGTATTTCAACCCAGAACAAAAAATGTGCTTTGACGGACACTAAATAACTTGCCCCGCCAGAACAGTACAGCGGTAACGACAGATTTAGCCGGAAATAAATTTGAGGCCTAGTATTTAGGCGCTGGGTGACCGGTATGGATTTACTGACAGAATTAGACTTGGAAATGCACAGTAGCGTGTGTGTGAAGTTATTCTGAATGACCCTATGTGCACCTTGAAAATTATATACCCTTTTAGGGATAGATTTCAAATAGCTCTGATACAGCAGAAACCACTAAATTAGGAAATTGCTAAATTGGGAATTGTTTTTCAACCCAGAACAAAAAATGTGCTTTGACTGACACTAAATAACTTGCCCAGCCAGAACAGTACAGCGGTAACGACAGATTTAGCGGGATATAAATTTGAGGCTTAGTATTTAGGCGCTGGGTGACCGGTATGGATTTACTGACAGAAATAAACTTGGAAATGCACAGTAGCGTGTGTGTGAAGTTATTCTGAATGACCCTATGTGCACCTTGAATATTATATACCCTTTTAGGGATAGATTTCAAATAGCTCTGATATAGCAGAAACCACTAAATTATGAAATTGCTAAATTGGGAACTGTATTTCAACCCAGAACAAAAAATGTGCTTTGACGGACACTAAACAACTTGCCCAGCCAGAACAGTACAGCGGTAACGACAGATTTAGCGGGAAATAAATTTGAGGCCTAGTATTTCAGGCGCTGGGTGACCGGTATGGATTTACTGACAGAATTAAACTTGGAAATGCACAGTAGCGTGTGTGTGAAGTTATTCTGAATGACCCTATGTGCACCTTGAATATTATATACCCTTTTAGGGATAGATTTCAAATAGCTCTGATATAGCAGAAACCACTAAATTATGAAATTGCTAAATTGGGAATTGTATTTCAACCCAGAACAAAAAATGTGCTTTGACGGACACTAAATAACTTGCCCAGCCAGAACAGTACAGCGGTAACGACAGATTTAGTGGGAAATAAATTTGAGGCCTAGTATTTAGGCGCTGGTTGACCGGTATGGATTTACTGACAGAATTAAACTTGGAAATGCACAGTAGCGTGTGTGTGAAGTTATTCTGAATGACCCTATGTGCACCTTGAATATTATATACCCTTTTAGGGATAGATTTCAAATAGCTCTGATATAGCAGAAACCACTAAATTATGAAATTGCTCAATTGGGAATTGTATTTCAACCCAGAACAAAAAATGTGCTTTGACGGACACTAAATAACTTGCCCAGCCAGAAAAGTACAGCGGTAACGACAGATTTAGCGGGATATAAATTTGAGGCCTAGTATTTAGGCGCTGGGTGACCGGTATGGATTTAGTGACAGAATTAAACTTGGAAATGCACAGTAGAGTGTGTGTGAAGTTATTCTGAATGACCCTATGTGCACCTTGAATATTATATACCCTTTTAGGGATAGATTTCAAATAGCTCTGATACAGCAGAAACCACTAAATTATGAAATTGCTAAATTGGGAATTGTATTTCAACCCAGAACAAAAAATGTGTTTTGACAGACACTAAATAACTTGCCCAGCCAGAACAGTACAGCGGTAACAACAGATTTAGCGGGATATAAATTTGAGGCCTAGTATTTAGGCGCTGGGTGACCGGTATGGATTTACTGACAGAATTAAACTTGGAAATGCACAGTAGCGTGTGTGTGAAGTTATTCTGAATGACCCTATGTGCACCTTGAATATTATATACCCTTTTAGGGATAGATTTCAAATAGCTCTGATACAGCAGAAACCACTAAATTATGAAATTGCTAAATTGGGAATTGTATTTCAACCCAGAACAAAAAATGTGTTTTGACGGACACTAAATAACTTGCCCAGCCAGAACAGTACAGCGGTAACGATAGATTTAGCGGGATATAAATTTGAGGCCTAGTATTTAGGCGCTGGGTGACCGGTATGGATTTACTGACAGAATTAGACTGGGATATGGCCAAAAAATAACCACACTATTGCTGGTTAAATGTACTTGGTGTGACAGCTTGACCAACCACACTACTGAGGGTTAAATGCACTTGGTGACAGGTGCAGCTTGCCCCTGATGTAGTATATGGCCAAAAAATGAACAGACTATTGCTGGTTAAATGCACTTGGTGTGACAGCTTGACCAACCACACTACTGAGAGTTAAATGCACTTGGTGACGGGCGCAGCTTGCCCCTGATGTAGTATATGGCCAAAAAAGAAACAGACTATTGCTGGTTAAATGCACTTGGTGTGACAGCTTCACCCTGATGTAGGCTTTAGCCAAAAAACAACCACACCATTGAGGGTTAAATGCACTTGGTGACAGGCGCAGCTTGCCCCTGATGTAGTATATGGCCAAAAAATGAACAGACTATTGCTGGTTAAATGCACTTGGTGTGACAGCTTGACCAACCACACTACTGAGGGTTAAATGCACTTGGTGACGGGCGCAGCTTGCCCCTGATGTAGTATATGGCCAAAAAATAAACAGACTATTGCTGGGTAAATGCACTTGGTGTGACAGCTTCACCCTGATGTAGGCTTTAGCCAAAAAACAACCACACCATTGAGGGTTAAATGCACTTGGTGACAGGCGCAGCTTGCCCCTGATGTAGTATATGGCCAAAAAATAAACAGACTATTGCTGGTTTAATGCACTTGGTGTGACAGCTTCACCCTGATGTAGGCTTTAGCCAAAAAACAACCACACCATTGAGGGTTAAATGCACTTGGTGACAGGCGCAGCTTGCCCCTGATGTAGTATATGGCCAAAAAATAAACAGACTATTGCTGGTTAAATGCACTTGGTGTGACAGCTTCACCCTGATCTATGCTTTAGCCAAAAAACAACCACACCATTGAGGGTTAAATGCACTTGGTCGCAGCTTGTGCTGGCGCACCACAAGACACAAAATGGCCGCCGATCACCCCAGAAAAAAGTGACTGACAAACGGTCTGGGCAGCCTAAAAACAGTGAGCAATTGAATTTCAGCAGCTCAATGATGCACAGCTGCAGATCGATCGATTAATCAAGTCCTTTGGAGGAGTTAATCTGCCTAATCTCGCCCTACTGTCGCAGCCGCAACCTCTCCCTACGCTAATCAGAGCAGAGTGACGGGCGGCGCTATGCGACTCCAGCTTAAATAGAGGCTGGGTCACATGGTGCTCTGGCCAATCACAGCCATGCCAATAGTAGGTATGGCTGTGACGGCCTCTTGGGGCAAGTAGTATGACGCTTGTTGATTGGCTGCTTTGCAGCCTTTCAAAAAGCGCCAAGAAAGCGTCACAAAAGCGCCAAGAAAGCAACGAACACCGAACCCGGACTTTTACGAAAATGTCCGGGTTCGGGTCCGTGTCACGGACACCCCAAAATTCGGTACGAACCCGAACTATACAGTTCGAGTTCGCTCATCCCTATTCATGACCACTATGGCCCCCCCCTTATCTGCGGGGCGTATTGTGATATTTTCTTGTTTCTGTAATTCTTTGATAGCGCGAATCTCTCCCTCTGTTAAATTATTCCTTTGGTTTCGTCTGTCCTTAATTTTTCTCAGATCATTTTCAACCGATCTTTGGAACGTTGCCATCTCATGGCCAATCTCGTTTTTTGGGAATTTCTTGGATTTATTTCTTAAATTTGTATGTTGTATCTCTCCCTCAATCCCTTCATTTGTTCTCACTTGGGGCTCTACTGTTATCGGATTTTTAAAAAAATGTTTTCTCAAACATAATCTTCTCATGAATTTTTGCAGTCCTATAAATGTGTCAAATTTATTAAGTTTAGACGTCGGTGCGAATTTCAACCCTTTATCCAAAAGTTTTAGCTGTGTGTTGGAAAGAGCTATCGAACTTATATTAATGATGGAATCTAGTGCACTTATTAATTTTTCCTTCTGTCTCTCCCCTTTCTTTCTTTGTCCTCTTCTTGTCTTTCTACATCTGATTTTGTGTGTTGGTGGTATTGTCCTCTGTGTGGACGTTTGTGTGATTGCTGGTAGTGAGTTGGAGACCAATTCCGTTGTCTCAAATTGTAAGAATGAGCTGGGGGAGTTTGTCGTGCGTGTCTCCTTGGTGGTGTCTGTGGGTGTTGATTTAATCTCGGTGAGAGTGGTGATCGGTATCTTATCCGTGGTTTGTGGTGTGGTGGAGTCCTGTCTAAAAAATATTTTTCCTGCAGAATTTCATATCTATTATGTGTTGGTATATTGTATCCTCCTTGATTGTAATTACTAGTCTCTCCTATTTCTATTCCCCTCTCCTGTGGGCGTATATTTCTTTCTATATGCGATGTTGTCGTTTGTGTCTGTGGTAGGTCGGGTCCAAATTTAGAATGGTTTTTATATTTTTTAGTTTTTTTTATTCATTATTTCCAGTTCTGTCCTGTCTAGACCTTTACATCATTTTTCTTCCCATTCTATAAACTCACTATCTTTAGGGAACTTCTCAAGTATTTGTTTATATTTGTCTATCTCTATCTTTAGATTTTCCAATATTTCTATTCTTCTTTTAACTATAAGGTGTATCAAGGCAATGGATTGTGAGAATAATAGAGTCTCCCATTCTTTGTTAAATGAGTCGCAACTCAAATCTTGGGCTGGTGTTTTAGTGAGCAACAGACCTTTAGGGATTTTCCCTTGTTCTATAAATTGTCTCAATGATCGTACCTCCCAGTGTTGTCTCAGCTGTTTCTGTAATAGGTGTTCTAATTCTTTGAATGTTTCTGACATCGAGGGTTTACTATGATGTTCTATATTGCTCTTATTTCCCTCAAAATTGTACGCTTCGGCTGTTTGCCGTTTCAATTCCACGTGGTTCCAAATGTCCATGACTAAGTCAGAGGAGCTCTAACTGCTTAAGTGGGGTGTTCACAAATAGTTAACAGTGGGTAATAAGCAGATGGCTCACTCCGAATTGTCACAGTTGGTGCACAGGTTCAAAAAGACACACCCCTAATTCTGTGCTGTATAAATATGTGTTGAATGGAACCGGCACTCAAACAGTCAGAGTACACGTGGGATTGTTTTAAATTTATAAAACTTTTATTAAATAATATACTCTACTCTTTGTGCACTTCTTAGATATGTATAAACATAAAAACATAAAAATGATATACTGATGCACACATTCAGTTCGAGGCTTTCAATAATCAAAGAGCAGTCGCTACTATGCTGCCCTATAGGTTCGCTGCACCATATACCGCTGCATCCGTATCCCACTTGTTTGGTGTGACTGGTGAATCGCAGTTTTCTATGGCCAAGCGACCTATTTGTAGGGCTATTTGCGTGGATCCTTGTAAGTTGACAATTTGAAGCCAATGGTTATATAAGTAATCCCTGCAACAGATGCACAATATATCTTTCAAGCAACAGTTCGCACTATACAATGCATCGGTCCTCTGCCATAGTTCTCTTAAGGCTCCAAGTGTGCCACCCAGGCAAGGTCAGTAGTCCGGTGAAATTTTTAAAGTCCCGCCTGTGTTGGTATTATTACAGAGATATGGTGTGGCTTCACATATATATCTATCAATTGTGTGTTTTACTCACTGCGTCCCGTATGGTCTCACTATATATGTCCCGTAATCGGTTGCTGCCGTGGCGTCCCACGCTTCCACCTTTCTCCGGTATGCTTGTCTTACTTCCGGCTCTGCCGGGATCTCGCGAGAATCTTGTGTCGGGTAGTTATTTTGTGAGTCCCAATACGTATGTGTGAGTTAGCTAGAGTTCTTCCCGTCTCTGTTAGGGTTATCGGTTATCGATCCTTTAGTACATGGCCATGCACCGTCTCACAGGTAACACCCAGACGCGTTTCGAGATATTATCTCTTCATCAGTGGGTCGCCTGTGAGTGGTGATGTCTTGGTTCTTATACTCTCATCTTGATTGATTGATTAGTCACACTTGTTTTCACTGTGAGATCCAGTTCACAATTGTTTTTTCTTTTTCTCTGTGATTCTGTCATTTCCTCAGTTTTTCGCCATCATTAAGGATTTTATTGTGCATCAGCTACTTTTAAAATTTTCGCATAGTATCAATATTATACGATAGAACATACAATATAAAAAGTGTGATATAAAATGTAACATCAATTGGATGGTATAAAATGTAACATAAAAAAGGAATATAAAAAAACAATATATAAAGTTTTTTTCATAAGTATATTTCTGTCAGCCAGAAGCTGTATGTCTGCCCTTGTTTTCCTATTACTATTTTTCATAAATTATTTCTTTTTTTCTCTCTTTGGATCCTCAATTGTATCAATTTTGTATCTCCTTTTGGGGACGATTTTTCCATGAATTTTTCTTGAATGGGCTTTCTTTTTTTTGGAGATTTTAAAATTTTTATATGTTTCATATGTAGTTCATCCGCCCTACAGTAAAAATCTCATTCTGTTTCATTCAAGACAGATTTCTCATATACATATTTATTTACAGCTGTATGGAGTAATTCCGCATTTTTGTGGGGGGACAAGTTTCTCGTAGTGCTGTCTGTCTCTTATCTATACCTTCATTTATAACTATATAGAGTAATCCTGCATTTTTATGAAGGGACCCTTATAGGGGGACATCCTTATCAGAGGATTTCTATTTTTAGAGGTATCAAAGATGTTTCCGTCAAGACTCCACCTACATATCGTAGATCGTCCTCTCTATCAGATTTCTAGGTGTAATTCTGTGGTTCCTCTACTTAACACCATACCTTCAAATGGATCCAAATTTCCACTACGAGAAACTCCATACAGCTGTAAATAAATATGTATATGAGAAATCTGTCTTGAATGAAACAGAATGAGATTTTTACTGTAGGGCGGATGAACTACATATGAAACATATAAAAATTGTAAAATCTCCAAAAAAAAGAAAGCCCATTCAAGAAAAATTCATGGAAAAATCGTCCCCAAAAGGAGATACAAAATTGATACAATTGAGGATCCAAAGAGAGAAAAAAAGAAATAATTTATGAAAAATAGTAATAGGAAAACAAGGGCAGACATATAGCTTCTGGCTGACAGAAATATACTTATGAAAAAAACTTTCTATATTGTTTTTTTATATTCCTTTTTTATGTTACATTTTATACCATCCAATTGATGTTACATTTTATATCACACTTTTTATATTGTATGTTCTATCGTATAATATTGATACTATGCGAAAATTTAAAAAGTAGCTGATGCACAATAAAATCCTTAATGATGGCGAAAAACTGAGGAAATGACAGAATCACAGAGAAAAAGAAAAAACAATATGAACTGGATCTCACAGCGAAAACAAGTGTGACTAATCAATCAATCAAGATGAGAGTATAAGAACCAAGACATCACCACTCACAGGCGACCCACTGATGAAGAGATAGTATCTCGAAACGCGTCTGGGTGTTACCTGTGAGACGGTGCATGGCCATGTACTAAAGGATCGATAACCGATAACCCTAACAGAGACGGGAAGAACTCTAGCTAACTCACACATACGTATTGGGACTCACGAAATAACTACCCGACACAAGATTCTCGCGAGACCAAAGGCGAGATCCCGGCAGAGCCGGAAGTAAGACAAGCATACCGGAGAAAGGTGGAAGCGTGGGACGCCACGGCAGCAACCGATTACGGAACATATATAGTGAGACCATACGGGACGCAGTGAGTAAAACACACAATTGATAGATATATATGTGAAGCCATGCCATATCTCTGTAATAATACCAACACAGGCGGGACTTAAAAAATTTCACCGGACCACTGACCTTGCCTGGGTGGCACACTTGGAGCCTTAAGAAAACTATGGCAGAGGACCGATGCATTGTATAGTGCGAACTGTTGCTTGAAAGATATATTGTGCACCTGTTGCAGGGATTACTTATATAACCATTGGCTTCAAACTGTCAACTTACAAGGAGCCACGCAAATAGCCCTACAAATAGGTCGCTTGGCCATAGAAAACTGCGATTCACCAGTCACACCAAACAAGTGGGATACGGATGCAGCGGTATATGGTGCAGCGAACCTATAGGGCAGCATAGTAGCGACTGCTCTTTGATTATTGAAAGCCTCGAACTGAATGTGTGCATCAGTATATCATTTTTATGTTTTTATGTTTATACATATCTAAGAAGTGCACAAAGAGTAGAGTATATTATTTAATAAAAGTTTTATAAATTTAAAACAATCCCACGTGTACTCCGACTGTTTGAGTGCCGGTTCCATTCAACACATATTTATACAGCACAGAATAAGGGGTGTGTCTTTTTGAACCTGTGCACCAACTGTGACAATTCGGAGTGAGCCATCTGCTTATTACCCACTAGAAACCAATGATGTTTGTGCTTATGTCACCTATCTTCAGACTCTAAAATCTCAAATGTAGTGCTTTTATCAGCAGCCAGTCTTAAACTTTCATTTTATCTCACATCTTGTAACATTGAATGCATCTAGCAACATAAACCAAGAGCTTATGCACATGGCCATTGCCTGGCAGTGCCTGTATTGCGGCCCATAAACAGGGGGTACACAATATGCGGGCACCGGTTGTGTGCACCCCACATCTCTTGAATAGATCCATAATCTGGAAAATCCGGTGCGGAACGGAGGCTTGGAAGCACTACAGAGTGCTTCCGTGTGGTTTATCTCCACGCCTCCGCATCGCAAAAAAATAGAACATGCTCTATTTTTTGGCAGTGTGGACGGATCACAGACCCATTCAAGTTGAATGGGTCTGGATCCAGCTGCAGAATCTGCACAGATGTTGCCCGTGCATTGGCGACCACAAATTGCAGTCCCCAATGCATGGAATGGCCTGAAACCTAAGTAAACATAGAAATGAAGAATAATGCTCAATTTACTTTGCTAATTGTGGTTTACTACTGTATGAGATTTTTTATATAATAACCATCCATCAGAAGCTATACTGCTAAAAAAAATTATGGGCTTTTAAATTATACTTTTTCACCATCAGCTCCACTCATTCAAGATCTGTATAATACAAATGTCAGTGTTAATTTGCATACCGAAATACCCATATAAACACTATCAAAGGTTAAAAATGCGCACCCTAATTGACAATGGAGTATATGTATTTAAAAGCAGTGAATTAGCTATGGCAAATTAATGCAAAGATTGTCAGAGAGAAGTTAAAGGCATTAATTAATCAATGTGCTATGCCATTACACTGTGGCGGATCAATGGTGAAAGTACTTATGTGATCAAGACATTTCAAGTATCAAATAGACAGCTTCTATACTGGGTTGAACAAAATTTGAACAATTGCACTAGAAAATGTCAACTTAAATATGGGCTTGTAAATTAGTAGTTTAAGAATAGACAGTGTACAATAATTCTGTCTTTTAATTGAGCAGAACTTAAGTTATTTTTGTGATGCATCACATCTGAAATTTATTAGAGAAATGTCAATAGAAGACTAGATCTCAAGCCGACACGTAAACTGTTTCTGTTATTCTGAGTTACTGTTATTTTTTAACAGATCTACAATCTTATCCATGCAGAATAATACTTTACAATCTAAACTCAAGATGGACATCTGCTATCGCTCAAAGCTCAAAATGATTTTGTTAAGGATATTACATTTATAACCTCTAAACAGTCCAGAAGTTAAGTAAAATATACTTAGAATAAGAGGATTCTTGTCTGGCTTGTATCTTATTTCTTAACAGTCAAAGCAGTGGCATACATAGAGAAGTAGGGGCCCCATAGCAAGGATAAAACCAGGCCCCCCATACAGGACAAAAGGGTTTCTGCTTAAACCCTTTTCAATGACCCTGTCTCATTTGCTAAAACTTGTTCCGTCAGACAGTAGAGACCCGACCAAGTTTTCGCCTCCAGTAGAAGAGAAGATCATCCCAACTGAGACTGGGCCCCCTCTTGCCCTGGGCCTCATAGCAGTCGCATGGTCTGCTGCTATAGTAGTTACGCCCCTGAGTTAAAGTAATCATCTATAAATTACCACAGTTTACTCAGTAATGTTGGCCAAACATATTAGAATGAGCATTTGTCTGGCAGCTATCTTTCCCAAACTCGCTATATACTGTACATACCCACTCTGCTCGCACAAACATTCATGAATCCTGAATGGGTAAAAGGGAGAAAGTTATACAAGCATAACTAAAGGTTCATGGACCCTAGTGGGTCAGATTTTATTTTTATTTATTTTACTTGCTTATATAGTGCCAACATATTCCACAGTGCTTTACACACTTTATCATGACTCACTGTCCCCAGTGGCTCTCACAATATAAATTCACTACCAGTATGACTTTGAAGTGTGGGAAGACACTGAAGTACCCAGTGAAAACACACAAACTCCATACAAACTTCATGCAGATATTGTCCTTGATCAGATTTTAACATAGGGCACCAGTGCTAATCACTGAGCCACAGTGAGGCTGCAGTATAATCATCTGTGCACTCATTTTAAAATTCAAATTTCTGTGTTAATTTTTTTTACAAAGACATTTAAGAATATTAAAAATTGTTACAATAGCAAAATAAATAAGTGGATCCTTACCTAAATGAGGCCTAATGCTCTACTTCAAAAACGGTTATCACACTTTCAGAAGAGAGGACTAAAGAAAAACCTATGTAATAGAGTTTCCTAAAGCTTGGCTTTACCATCAAATCACAATAAGAGTCCTACTGGAAAAGCAGTCATGTTGTTGGCATAGCTAAATTTTATAAATGATGTAGCAACAATTTAGGATATTACTATCCCAGAAGAACTGCAAGCAATTCATGCATAAGCTGAGGTTATTGAGAAGAACATGCCTAAAATATGTTGCAAGAGAGCATAGTGAATCACCACCAATCCAGATTGTCTTGTTTGAATGTGAATAAGCTAACTTGAAATGCCCTGTCTTTAGGTGCATATAAGGACACAATTAGCAGTCAAATGCAGACTTTGGGACATGTGGGGTTCCAAAGGCCTTTGCCACATGATAAGGCACCACTAGGGATGAGCGAACTCGAACTGTATAGTTCGGGTTCGTACCGAATTTTGGGGTGTCCGTGACACGGACCCGAACCCGGACATTTTCGTAAAAGTCCGGGTTCGGGTTCGGTGTTCGTCGCTTTCTTGGCGCTTTTGTGACGCTTTCTTGGCGCTTTTTGAAAGGCTGCAAAGCAGCCAATCAACAAGCGTCATACTACTTGCCCCAAGAGGCCGTCACAGCCATGCCTACTATTGGCATGGCTGTGATTGGCCAGAGCACCATGTGACCCAGCCTCTATTTAAGCTGGAGTCACATAGCGCCGCCCGTCACTCTGCTATGATTAGCGTAGGGAGAGGTTGCGGCTGCGACAGTAGGGCGAGATTAGGCAGATTAACTCCTCCAAAGGACTTGATTTATCGATCGATCTGCAGCTGTGCATCATTGAGCTGCTGAAATTCAAATGCTCGCTGTTTTTAGGCTGCCCAGACCGTTTGTCAGTCACTTTTTTCTGGGGTGATCGGCGGCCATTTTGTGTCTTGTGCGGTGCTGCGACCAAGTGCATCCAAGCTGCGACCAAGTGCATTTAACCCTCAATGGTGTGGTTGTTTTTTGGCTAAAGCCTACATCAGGGTGAAGCTGTCACACCAAGTGCATTTAACCAGCAATAGTCTGTTTATTTTTTGGCCATATACTACATCAGGGGCAAGCTGCGCCTGTCACCAAGTGCATTTAACCCTCAATGGTGTGGTTGTTTTTTGGCTAAAGCCTACATCAGGGTGAAGCTGTCACACCAAGTGCATTTAACCAGCAATAGTCTGTTAATTTTTTGGCCATATACTAAATCAGGGGCAAGCTGCGCCCGTCACCAAGTGCATTTAACCAGCAATAGTCTGTTCATTTTTTGGCCATATACTACATCAGGGGCAAGCTGCGCCCATCACCAAGTGCATTTAACCCTCAGTAGTGTGGTTGGTCAAGCTGTCACACCAAGTGCATTTAACCAGCAATAGTCTGTTCATTTTTTGGCCATATACTACATCAGGGGCAAGCTGCGCCCGTCACCAAGTGCATTTAACCCTCAGTAGTGTGGTTGGTCAAGCTGTCACACCAAGTGCATTTAACCAGCAATAGTCTGTTCATTTTTTGGCCATATACTACATCAGGGTTAAGCTGCGCCTGTCACCAAGTGCATTTAACCCTCAATGGTGTGGTTGTTTTTTGGCTAAAGCCTACATCAGGGTGAAGCTGTCACACCAAGTGCATTTAACCAGCAATAGTCTGTTCATTTTTTGGCCATATACTACATCAGGGGCAAGCTGCGCCTGTCACCAAGTGCATTTAACCCTCAGTAGTGTGGTTGGTCAAGCTGTCACACCAAGTGCATTTAACCAGCAATAGTGTGGTTATTTTTTGGCCATATCCCAGTCTAATTCTGT
Organism: Bufo gargarizans; assembly: GCF_014858855.1. Classification (NCBI taxonomy): domain Eukaryota; kingdom Metazoa; phylum Chordata; class Amphibia; order Anura; family Bufonidae; genus Bufo; species Bufo gargarizans. The sequence continues at coordinate 276,763,209 of NC_058081.1, read as the reverse complement.
CACTAAATCCATACCGGTCACCCAGCGCCTAAATACTAGGCCTCAAATTTATATCCCGCTAAATCTGTCGTTACCGCTGTCCTGTTGTGGATGGGCAAGTTATTTAGTGTCCGTCAAAGCACATTTTTTGTTCTGGGTTGAAATACAATTCCCAATTTAGCAATTTCATAATTTAGTGGTTTCTGCTATATCAGAGCTATTTGAAATCTATCCCTAAAAGGGTATATAATATTCAAGGTGCACGTAGGGTCATTCAGAATAACTTCACACACACGCTACTCTGCATTTCCAAGTCTAATTCTGTCACTAAATCCATACCGGTCACCCGGCGCCTAAATAGTAGGCCTCAAATTTATATCTTGCTAAATCTGTCATTAACGCTGTCCTGTTGTGGAGGGGCTAGTTATTTAGTGTCCGCCAAAGCACATTTTTTGTTCTGGGTTGAAATAAAATTCCCAATTTAGCAATTTCATAATTTAGTGGTTTCTGCTATATCAGAGCTATTTGAAATCTATCCCTAAAAGGGTATATAATATTCAAGGTGCACATAGGGTCATTCAGAATAACTTCACACACACGCTACTGTGCATTTCCAAGTCTAATTCTGTCACTAAATCCATACCGGTCACCCAGCGCCTAAATAGTAGGCCTCAAATTTATATCCCGCTAAATCTGTCGTTACCGCTGTCCTGTTGTGGATGGGCAAGTTATTTAGTGTCTGCCAAAGCAAATTTTTTGTTCTGGGTTGAAATACAATTCCCAATTTAGCAATTTCATAATTTAGTGGTTTCTGCTATATCAGAGCTATTTGAAATCTATCCCTAAAAGGGTATATAATATTCAAGGTGCACATATGGTCATTCAGAATAACTTCACACACACGCTACTGTGCATTTCCAAGTCTAATTCTGTTAGTAAATCCATACCGGTCACCCAGCGCCTAAATACTAGGCCTCAAATTTATATCCCGCTACATCTGTCGTTACCGCTGTACTGTTGTGGCTGGGCAAGTTATTTAGTGTCTGTCAAAGCACATTTTTTGTTCTGGGTTGAAATACAATTCCCAATTTAGCAATTTCATAATTTAGTGGTTTCTGCTATATCAGAGCTATTTGAAATCTATCCCTAAAAGGGTATATAATATTCAAGGTGCACATAGGGTCATTCAGAATAACTTCACACACACGCTACTGTGCATTTCCAAGTCTAATTCTGTCACTAAATCCATACCGGTCACCCGGCGCCTAAATAGTAGGCCTCAAATTTATATCTTGCTAAATCTGTCATTACCGCTGTCCTGTTGTGGAGGGGCAAGTTATTTAGTGTCCGCCAAAGCACATTTTTTGTTCTGGGTTGAAATACAATTCCCAATTTAGCAATTTCATAATTTAGTGGTTTCTGCTATATCAGAGCTATTTGAAATCTATCCCTAAAAGGGTATATAATATTCAAGGTGCACATAGAGTCATTCAGAATAACTTCACACACACGCTACTCTGCATTTCCAAGTCTAATTCTGTCACTAAATCCATACCGGTCACCCAGCGCCTAAATACTAGGCCTCAAATTTATATCCCGCTAAATCTGTCGTTACCGCTGTCCTGTTGTGGATGGGCAAGTTATTTAGTGTCTGTCAAAGCACATTTTTTGTTCTGGGTTGAAATACAATTCCCAATTTAGCAATTTAATAATTTAGTAGTTTCTGCTATATCAGAGCTATTTGAAATCTATCCCTAAAAGGGTATATAATATTCAAGGTGCACATAGGGTCATTTAGAATAACTTCACACACACGCTACTGTGCATTTCCAAGTCTAATTCTGTCACTAAATCCATACTGGTCACCCAGCGCCTAAATAGTAGGCCTCAAATTTATATCCCGCTAAATCTGTCGTTACCGCTGTCCTGTTGTGGATGGGCAAGTTATTTAGTGTCCGCCAAAGCAAATTTTTTGTTCTGGATTGAAATACAATTCCCAATTTAGCAATTTCATAATTTAGTGGTTTCTGCTATATCAGAGCTATTTGAAATCTATCCCTAAAAGGGTATATAATATTCAAGGTGCACATATGGTCATTCAGAATAACTTCACACACACGCTACTGTGCATTTCCAAGTCTAATTCTGTTAGTAAATCCATACCGGTCACCCAGCGCCTAAATACTAGGCCTCAAATTTATATCCCGCTACATCTGTCGTTACCGTTGTACTGTTGTGGCTGGGCAAGTTATTTAGTGTCCGTCAAAGCACATTTTTTGTTCTGGGTTGAAATACAATTCCCAATTTAGCAATTTCATAATTTAGTGGTTTCTGCTATATCAGAGCTATTTGAAATCTATCCCTAAAAGGGTATATAATATTCAAGGTGCACATAGGGTCATTCAGAATAACTTCACACACACGCTACTGTGCATTTCCAAGTCTAATTCTGTCACTAAATCCATACCGGTCACCCAGCGCCTAATTAGTAGGCCTCAAATTTATATCCCGCTAAATCTGTCGTTACCGCTGTCCTGTTGTGGATGGGCAAGTTATTTAGTGTCCGCCAAAGCACATTTTTTGTTCTGGGTTGAAATACAATTCCCAATTTAGCAATTTCATAATTTAGTGGTTTCTGCTATATCAGAGCTATTTGAAATCTATCCCTAAAAGGGTATATAATATTCAAGGTGCACATAGGGTCATTCAGAATAACTTCACACACACGCTACTGTGCATTTCCAAGTCTAATTCTGTCACTAAATCCATACCGGTCACCCAGCGCCTAAATACTAGGCCTCAAATTTATATCCCGCTGAATTTGAATACAATACATTGGGCCAAATAATATTTTTGTTGTTGTGGTGAACCATAACAATGAGGAAAACATCTAGTAAGGGACGTGGACATGGTCGTGGTGGTGTTAGTGGACCCTCTGGTGCTGGGAGAGGACGTGGCCATTCTGCCACATCCACACGTCCTAGTGTACCAACTCCCTCAGGTCCCAGTAGCCGCCAGAATTTACAGCGATATATGGTGGGGCCCAATGCCGTTCTAAGGATGGTAAGGCCTGAGCAGGTACAGGCATTAGTCAATTGGGTGGCCGACAGTGGATCCAGCACGTTCACATTATCTCCCACCTAGTCTTCTGCAGAAAGCGCACAGATGCCGCCTGAAAACCAACCCCATCAGTCTGTCACATCACCCCCATGCATACCAGGGAAACTGTCTCAGCCTCAAGTTATGCAGCAGTCTCTTATGTTGTTTGAAGACTCCGCTGGCAGGGTTTCCCAAGGGCATCCACCTAGCCCTTCCCCAGCGGTGAAAGACATAGAATGCACTGACGCACAACCACTTATGTTTCCTGATGATGAGGACATGGGAATACCACCTCAGCATGTCTCTGATGATGACGAAACACAGGTGCCAACTGCTGCGTCTTTCTGCAGTGTGCAGACTGAACAGGAGGTCAGGGATCAAGACTGGGTGGAAGACGATGCAGGGGACGATGAGGTGCTAGACCCCACATGGAATGAAGGTCGAGCCACTGACTTTCACAGTTCGGAGGAAGAGGCAGTGGTGAGACCGAGCCAACAGTGTAGCAAAAGAGGGAGCAGTGGGCAAAAGCAGAACACCCGCCGCCAAGAGACTCCGCCTGCTACTGACCGCCGCCATCTGGGACCGAGCACCCCAAAGGCAGCTTCAAGGAGTTCCCTGGCATGGCACTTCTTCAAACAATGTGCTGACGACAAGACCCGAGTGGTTTGCACGCTGTGCCATCAGAGCCTGAAGCGAGGCATTAACGTTCTGAACCTGAGCACAACCTGCATGACCAGGCACCTGCATGCAAAGCATGAACTGCAGTGGAGTAAACACCTTAAAACCAAGGAAGTCACTCAGGCTCCCCCTGCTTCCTCTTCTGCTGCTGCCGCCTCGGCCTCTTCCTCTGCCTCTGGAGGAACGTTGGCACCTTCCGCCCAGCAAACAGGGGATGTACCACCAACACCACCACCACCTCCGTCACCAAGCGTCTCAACCATGTCACACGGCAGCGTTCAGCTCTCCATCTCACAAACATTTGAGAGAAAGCGTAAATTCCCACCTAGCCACCCTCGATCCCTGGCCCTGAATGCCAGCATTTCTAAACTACTGGCCTATGAAATGCTGTCATTTAGGCTGGTGGACACAGACAGCTTCAAACAGCTCATGTCGCTTGCTGTCCCACAGTATGTTGTTCCCAGCCGCCACTACTTCTCCAAGAGAGCCGTGCCTTCCCTGCACAACCAAGTATCCGATAAAATCAAGTGTGCACTGCGCAACGCCATCTGTAGCAAGGTCCACCTAACCACAGATACGTGGACCAGTAAGCACGGCCAGGGACGCTATATCTCCCTAACTGCACACTGGGTAAATGTAGTGGCAGCTGGGCCCCAGGCGGAGAGCTGTTTAGCGCACGTCCTCCCGCCGCCAAGGATCGCAGGGCAACATTCTTTGCCTCCTGTTGCCACCTCCTCCTTCTCGGCTTCCTCCTCCTCTTCTTCCACCTGCTCATCCAGTCAGCCACACACCTTCACCACCAACTTCAGCACAGCCCGGGGTAAACGTCAGCAGGTCATTCTGAAACTCATATGTTTGGGGGACAGGCCCCACACCGCACAGGAGTTGTGGCGTGGTATAGAACAACAGACCGACGAGTGGTTGCTGCCGGTGAGCCTCAAGCCCGGCCTGGTGGTGTGTGATAATGGGCGAAATCTCGTTGCAGCTCTGGGACTAGCCAATTTGACGCACATCCCTTGCTTGGCGCATGTGCTGAATTTGGTGGTGCAGAAGTTCATTCACAACTACCCCGACATGTCAGAGCTGCTGCATAAAGTGCGGGCCGTCTGTTCGCGCTTCCGGCGTTCACATCCTGCTGCTGCTCGCCTGTCTGCGCTACAGCGTAACTTCGGCCTTCCCGCTCACCGCCTCATATGCGACGTGCCCACCAGGTGGAACTCCACCTTGCACATGCTGGACAGACTGTGCGAGCAGCAGCAGGCCATAGTGGAGTTTCAGCTGCAGCACGCACGGGTCAGTCGCACTACAGAACAGCACCACTTCACCACCAATGACTGGGCCTCCATGCGAGACCTGTGTGCCCTGTTGCGCTGTTTCGAGTACTCCACCAACATGGCCAGTGGCGATGACGCCGTTATCAGCGTTACAATACCACTTCTATGTCTCCTTGAGAAAACACTTAGGGCGATGATGGAAGAGGAGGTGGACCAGGAGGAGGAGGAGGAGGAGGAGGAGGAGGAGGAAGAGGGGTCATTTTTAGCACTTTCAGGCCAGTCTCTTCGAAGTGACTTAGAGGGAGGTTTTTGGCAACAGCAGAGGCCAGGTACTAATGTGGCCAGCCAGGGCCCACTACTGGAGGACGAGGAGGACGAGGATGAGGAGGAGGTGGAGGAGGATGAGGATGAAGCATGGTCACAGCGGGGTGGCACCCAACGCAGCTCGGGTCCATCACTGGTGCGTGGCTGGGGGGAAAGGCAGGACGATGACGATACGCCTCCCACAGAGGACAGCTTGTCCTTACCCCTGGGCAGCCTGGCACACATGAGCGACTACATGCTGCAGTGCCTGCGCAACGACAGCAGAGTTGCCCACATTTTAACCTGTGCGGACTACTGGGTTGCCACCCTGCTGGATCCACGCTACAAAGACAATGTGCCCACCTTACTTCCTGCACTGGAGCGTGATAGGAAGATGCGCGAGTACAAGCGCACGTTGGTAGACGCGCTACTGAGAGAATTCCCAAATGTCACAGGGGAACAAGTGGAAGCCCAAGGCCAAGGCAGAGGAGGAGCAAGAGGTCGCCAAGGCAGCTGTGTCACGGCCAGCTCCTCTGAGGGCAGGGTTAGCATGGCAGAGATGTGGAAAACTTTTGTCAACACGCCACAGCTAACTGCACCACCACCTGATACGCAACGTGTTAGCAGGAGGCAACATTTCACTAACATGGTGGAACAGTACGTGTGCACACCCCTCCACGTACTGACTGATGGTTCGGCCCCATTCAACTTCTGGGTCTCTAAATTGTCCACGTGGCCAGAGCTAGCCTTTTATGCCTTGGAGGTGCTGGCCTGCCCGGCGGCCAGCGTTTTGTCTGAACGTGTATTCAGCACGGCAGGGGGCGTCATTACAGACAAACGCAGCCGCCTGTCTACAGCCAATGTGGACAAGCTGACGTTCATAAAAATGAACCAGGCATGGATCCCACAGGACCTGTCCGACCCTTGTCCAGATTAGACATTAACTACCTCCCCTTAACCAAATATTATTGGACTCCAGGGCACTTCCTCATTCAATCCTATTTTTATTTTCATTTTACCATTATATTGCGAGGCTACCCAAAGTTGAATGAACCTCTCCTCTGTCTGGGTGCCGGGGCCTAAATATATGCCAATGGACTGTTCCAATGTTGGGTGACGTGAAGCCTGATTCTCTGCTATGACATGCACACTAATTCTCTGCTGACATGAAGCCAGATTCTCTGTTACGGGACCTCTCTCCTCGGTACCTCTCTCCTCTGCCTGGGTGCTGGGCCTAAATATCTGACAATGGACTGTTGCAGTGGTGGCTGACGTGAAGCCTGATTTTCTGCTATGACATGCAGACTGATTCTCTGCTGACATGAAGCCAGATCCTCTGTTACGGGACCTCTCTCCTCTGCCTGTGTGCTGGGCCTAAATATATGCCAATGGACTGTTGCAGTGGTAGCTGACGTGATGCCTCTTTCTCTGCTATGACATGCAGACTAATTCTCTGCTGACATGAAGCCAGATTGTCTGTTACGGGACCTCTCTCCTCTGCCTGGGTGCTGGACCTAAATTTTTGAAAATGGACTCTTACAGTGATGGGTGACGTGAAGCCTGATTCTCTGCTATGACATGAAGACTGATTCTCTGCTATGACATGAAGACTGATTCTCTGCTGACATGAAGCCAGATTGTCTGTTACGGGACCTCTCTCCTCTGCCTGGGTGCTGGGCCTAAATTTATGAAAATGGACTATTACAGTGGTGGGTGACGTGAAGCCTGATTCTCTGCTATGACATGCAGACTAATTCTCTGCTGACATGAAGACAGATTCTCTGTTACGGGACCTCTCTCCTCTGCCTGGGTGCTGGGCCTAAATATCTGACAATGGACTGTTGCAGTGGTGGCTGACGTGAAGCCTGATTTTCTGCTATGACATGCAGACTGATTCTCTGCTGACATGAAGCCAGATCCTCTGTTACGGGACCTCTCTCCTCTGCCTGTGTGCTGGGCCTAAATATATGCCAATGGACTGTTGCAGTGGTAGCTGACGTGATGCCTCTTTCTCTGCTATGACATGCAGACTAATTCTCTGCTGACATGAAGCCAGATTGTCTGTTACGGGACCTCTCTCCTCTGCCTGGGTGCTGGACCTAAATTTTTGAAAATGGACTCTTACAGTGATGGGTGACGTGAAGCCTGATTCTCTGCTATGACATGAAGACTGATTCTCTGCTATGACATGAAGACTGATTCTCTGCTGACATGAAGCCAGATTGTCTGTTACGGGACCTCTCTCCTCTGCCTGGGTGCTGGGCCTAAATTTTTGAAAATGGACTCTTACAGTGGTGGGTGACGTGAAGCTTGATTCTCTGCTATGACATGAAGACTGATTCTCTGCTGACATGAAGCCAGATTGTCTGTTACGGGACCTCTCTCCTCTGCCTGGGTGCTGGGCCTAAATATATGCCAATGGACTGTTGCAGTGGTGGCTGACGTGAAGCCTTATTCTCTGCTATGACATGCAGACTAATTCTCTGCTGACATGAAACCAGATTGTCTGTTACGGGACCTCTCTCCTCTGCCTGGGTGCTGGGCCTAAATTTATGAAAATGGACTCTTACAGTGGTGGGTGACGTGAAGCCTAATTCTCTGCTATGACATGAAGACTGATTCTCTGCTGACATGAAGCCAGATTGTCTGTTACGGGACCTCTCTCCTCTGCCTGGGTGCTGGGCCTAAATTTATGAAAATGGACTCTTACAGTGGTGGGTGACGTGAAGCCTGATTCTCTGCTATGACATGAAGACTGATTCTCTGCTGACATGAAGCCAGATTGTCTGTTACGGGACCTCTCTCTTCTGCCTGGGTGCTGGGCCTAAATTTATCAAAATGGACTCTTACAGTGGTGGGTGTCGTGAAGCCTGATTCTCTGCTATGACATGAAGACTGATTCTCTGCTGACATGAAGCCAGATTGTCTGTTACGGGACCTCTCTCCTCTGCCTGGGTGCCGGGGCCTAAATATCTGAGAATGGACTGTTCCAGTGGTGGGTGACGGGAAGCCAGATTCTCTGCTATGGGACCTCTCTCCAATTGATTTTGGCTAATTTTTATTTATTTAATTTTTATTTTTATTCATTTCCCTATCCACATTTGTTTGCAGGGGATTTACCTACATGTTGCTGCCTTTTGCAGCCCTCTAGCCCTTTCCTGGGCTGTTTTACAGCCGTTTTAGTGCCAAAAAGTTCGGGTCCCCATTGACTTCAATGGGGTTCGGGTTCGGGACGAAGTTCGGATCGGGTTCGGATCCCGAACCCGAACATTTTTGGGAAGTTCGGCCGAACTTCTCGAACCCGAACATCCAGGTGTTCGCTCAACTCTAGGCACCACCCTTATTACAGGTTTTGCTTGTTGTCTAGAAGTGGCAAGTTATTGTATACCTTTTGCTAACAAAGTAGTTATATATAAGGGAATTGACTTGATTTCTACTAGATAAGAGTAACAATATAGTCTTATTTCATATGTCAACCAGGGTATATAAAAGAATTGCAAAAAAAATAATTTGTAACCCTACCATGACGCACAGAACTAAATGAATTATCTTTTAGACAATATTGCATGTGTGAACTTTTGGTAAGAGAGAGGCATTATGGTATATTGTATATCAACCATAATCACATATCCACTCAAGCAAGTTTATGGGGACTGGGTGAGAGAGATATATATACAATTATTAAAAGGGTTTTTGTTCTTAAGAATAAGTGAGGACACAAGCAGCTGGGCTTTCACTTATCACTCTTGACTAATTATAATCCTTCATGATCGTGGTGAAACCCCTGTAAGTTTTTGGTATATGGTCAGATTTTTAAAGCTGCCAGCAGAAAAAGATTTGCAATATTGCCGCTGCACTCATTTTGCTGTTTATATTATACTGTTATGTGTCAGACATAACCACCTTATAGTGTCTGAACAATAATTTTAATTAGAGATAAGTTCATTTCTGATAATTCGATTCAAGTCCGATTACACCGAATCGACAATCACATTCACTTGAGACCAAATTGAATCAACCTGAACAGTTCTCTCTCTTCATCCCTTACTCTCACTCTACCTCTCTTCCTCTCCCAAAATTCTCCCAAATTGAATCAACAAAAATACTAATTCTATAGAATCCAAATTTATTAAACAAATTAAGTCAAATTCTGATTCTATTGATTGAATCATCTTTAATCATAATCCAATGTCACACCTCTATCAATATTTTTTTCCACCCTTTCCTTCCTCAGTTGTAGCATATGAGTATTGTATCTTGTAATGGGATGGGGGGGGGGGGGGGGCTACTACTTTCCAGGTTTTTAGGATCAGCCTTTGATCTTATTACTGGATTTTCTGGATTTTTTGGGATCTGAGCTGCTCGTTTCTACCTCAGACTGCGATATACTGATGCCTATAGCTTGTTGGTGGGTAGTGAAGAAAACTAGAGGGAATTTTAATTTTTGCTATCAACCCTGCAGGAGATTTGCAGTTAAAAGAGCAATTACATTAATAACATTATATTACAAACTTCTTGTTTAAGTAATTCTGCAAAGTAGCTCTAAAGAAGAGTCGTGCTTTAATAAGAAATATTCCTTGATAAAAAATATAAAAAACCTTAATCATGATCCCTCTTTATAATTATAAGCACAATCCCTTGAAAGGACAATGCTCCACACACTTTATTTCATATTTCAATTTTTTGTCTTCAAATACATTCAAACTATAATAGTTATTTAGAAAAAGGAATGTGCTTTATTATCTACAGTGATTTGTACTTTATCAACGTCAGTGCCTGAAAGTTCAGATTCCCTATAGGCATCTCATGGCTTTAGATATGGCTCTCCTAATTATATTTCCAAAGATCACTCTCACACAACTGGCATAAACTGAGCTTCATCATGCATATTCCTTTTAACGGAACGGTACAAGATATCACAGCTTCATTATTCTAGATTGTGGGGGAAATAAAGTGCCTTTCTTAATATGTTTTAATGTTCTCTTACTATATAATATCTGAAGATGTTTACTTTCCTTCTCCAAATGCATGTAGTGTTCCTTTCATTTTACTGTGGTTCATTTCTAAAAGTGAAAATACTTGCTTACTTGGAGTGAAGTAAAAAAAAAAAACATCCCATACCATATGAAACAGGCAATAGAAATTAGCAGAATGAATTTGACATATTTTATCTCATGCTCAATCAGAGTGTGTCATGGGAATTCTCAAATGTATCCTATTCATACCCTTACGTACTGCACTTCTCTAAAGTTTATGCCAATCGATTAATTTCATACTGCAGTTTTCTTTTTTTTAGGAAACTAGAGGACTGTAGCAAAGTTTACCCAAATATTATCTGCAAAGTAAATGTAATAGGTTTGTTCTAAAATAGGTTTACTTCTAATACTTATATCTTATTTAGTATATTTGAATAGTTTTATGAACTCTGTTCAAACTTTTATTTAAAATGAGGAATGAATAAAGTTAATATGGATAAAATTTATATTGCAGTTCCTATGGCAATCTAAGGAATCGCTCTTGTGTTGTGAGAGATATTGAACAAGTACTTCATAAAGAGATTGTAAAATGTAGAAATGTTTAAAGTGGTATTTAACTAGTGAACTATAGACAGTGACAGTCTTGGGGAAGAGGACTTAAAAAAAAAAAAGTATATAACAAATCTTAAAGACACCAAAATAATGTATAGTCATAATCATATAGCATTTGCTAAATAAATCATTTGTAGGGAAAAATTCCTATTTAGTAAATGTGTGAAATTTACTTAGTGAATATGGAAATCATCATTATCTCATAATATAAGGAATATAAAGAACTGCTCCTATATGTCTTGCTTTGCCTATTTTTTAATTGAAAACTTTTAATTTACATTTTTCTCCTCTATAATAGTAGCAAAAAAAATGCCTGACAGATTCCATGGACTATGATATGAGCCACTCAGTTTCTATCAAGAGCTGCCTGCTGCACAATTTTGTTTGTCATTTTTCACAGAATTTACGACAAGGGCCCTTAACAGGCTTCTAGCACAAATGTGGACCTAGCCTTACACAGAGAAGTTGGGTTACAATTTTGCATGCATTTTTAGTCAAATGTAGGAATGGATACCAAAAGGAGAAGTAGCAGTGTCAATAGACTTGATCACTAAAGGATAATGTACCAGGTCTTTTTTACAATGCCCTGGGTCTCCCATCACCACTGAATATCACATTTAATTATTTCCACATCCTTAACTGCAGATGCAATTAATCATGGTCAGCTATAGGAAGTTTCAAGATTTACAATCACACCCAAGACTAGAGTCTTATGATCCAAAATGTATCTTCTCCACATAATGATAAATACTAATCTTTATATATATATAGCACAAACATATTTTACAGTACTTTATAGTCATAGGGTACACATTTAGGCAAAATTAGACAATACACAGTAAAAAATTTACAATTAAAACAAGAGGAGGGTTCTGCTAAAAAGAGCTTATAATCTATAAGGAATTAAGGGTGGCACAAAAAAGTCTAATGTGTTTGTTTTGTACAATGTTTTTAATTGGATAGGTGAGGGCATAAAGATATATGATCTGCCAGGCAGTATTGTTTATTGAGTACATAAGGTGTGATGGATAATGTTAGATGAAAAGATAAGGTTATAAGGTATAATATTGAAGGGAGGTTGGGTGATTGGAGGAGAGTTAGATTAGGGAATGTAATGGACCACCCTAAAGAGAAGTGGTTTTAGAATGTGCCTAAAACTGTAGTTGTTAACCTAATTGTCTCATTTCAGAGAACTGGTATAGCAGAAGAGAAGTCTTGAATATGGGAGTGAGAGGCTTGGATTAAGGAGGATGATAGATGGAAATCATTTATACAATCAAAAGAGTTGGTAGGATTGTACACAAAGAAAAGGGGAGAAATGTTGGGGATTTAGCACACAAGAAAGCAAATACTATAAATGTGTGCTAGTCAGCGGATCCTGTCAAATTTTTTGCCCATGTGTGCAACTGTGGTATCTCATGGTGTATTGACCATATATGGTGCTCAGTGGAACCAATCACTTTCCAATCTTTTCACTCTACGTAAGGAATCCATGTAATAAAAAAAAGAACTAAGTCTGTATTTAAAATGTATTCAATGCTAATTTTTGAATTTTAAGTTGTTGGAACAGTTACCCGATATGTATGGTCATGTATGGGCAGACAGTTAAGTCCTACTTGGTCAGGTTACCCAGCCATGCATTTCCAGGAGGAGTGGTATGTGGACAGAGTGACAACATATACGGGAGAACGCATCAGAGGCATCAAACTATTGAACAAAAGTTAGCTGCAGGGACCAATTTGACCATCTTTGCCAATTCTTATTGAGCTATGATAATAACCTGGAGTCTTTTGCGAGGAAAAGAAACCCTTGAGGACACCAAGTTAAAAGTGTCACAATTATTTTTTGCTAAAGTGTTTCTTGCATTAGAAAGACCCTTATAAATTATGTCTTTAAAGTGAAAAACATATTTCTGTATAGTGTATAGGCTAAATTTGTATTCACATCTAAAGTACTAAAGGCATATAAATGTGAAAGCATTTATATCATATCCAGTGGTTAAGTCATAAATACTTAAATGGAGTGTCCAATGTTGAAAACTCATTTTACATACCCTTTTAGGATATTCTCAGCAGAGGGTCTTTACATTTCAGTAAAAGTTTGGGTTCGGTGTTCATCGATTTATTGCCGCTTTTTGAAAGGCTGCAGAGCAGCCAATCAACAAGCGTTTAACTCTGTGCCCTTAGAAGCCATCCCAGCCATGCCTACTAATTGCATGGCTGTGATTGGCCAGTGAAGCATGTGACCCTGCCTCTATATAAGCTAGAGTCACATAGCGCTGCACGTCACTCTGCTGTGCTTAGTGTAGGGATAGGATGCTGCTTCTGTGAGGGAGAGAATAGGAAAGAAACTTTAATCAGAACTCCAATTGAAGTCAACAATTTACATAGATTTTGTTGTGTGGGTGCAGTGCACAATCTTTTTACCCTGTCCTGAGCCCAAAGAAAAATAACTTTTATACGTCTGTTAGGTAGGTGGGCGGCGGCAGCCATTTTATTCAAGCTCAGTGCACCAGCATTGCATATGTGCTTTTGTGACATTGAAATTCAAGCTTGAAATACTTCAGTAATAATCTAGGTTAAAAAAAAACACCCATTTTTGGCAATATCCTACATCTGGTGCCTTTGCAGCATTAGTCAGTGTGCAATTTAAGCTAGAAATACAATTATGTTTTCTGGGTTTAAAAAAACACCCTTTTTGGGCAAAATATTTAATTTTACAGCCCTTTCTGCATCTGTATGTGTGAAATTCAAGCGTTATACACTGCTGTCATATTCTGTTAGCAAAAAAAAAATGCCATTTGGGGCAAAATACTTAATATTGCAGTCTTTGCTGCATCTGTGATTGTTAAAAAGAAGCTTGAAATACTTTAATAATTTTCTGGGTTTTAAAAAACACCCATTTTTTGGCAATACCCTCCATCTGGGGCCTCTGCCGCATTAGTCAGTGTGCAATTTAAGCTAGAAATACAGCTATAGTTTTCTGGGTTTTAAAAAAACACCCTTTTTGGGCAAAAAACACAATTTTACAGCCCTTTCTGCATCTGTGCGTGTGAAATTCAAGTGTTATATACTGCTGTCATATTTTGTTATTTAAAAAACAGCCATTTTGGGCATAATAATTAATATTGCAGCCTTTTCTGCATCTGTGATTGTTAAAGACAAGCTTGAAATACTTAATAATTTTCCGGGTTTTAAAAAACACAAATTTTTGGCAATACCCTCCATCTGGGTCCTCAGCCACATTAGTCAGTGTGCAATTTAGCTAGAAATACAGCAATAATTTTCTGGGTTTTAAAAATACACTCATTTAGGGCAAAATACTTAAGTTGCGGCCTTGTCTGCATCTGTCAGTGTGAGATACATACTTTAGATACTGCTGTGCTATTCTGGTATTAAAAAAAAAAAAACATTTTGGGCAAAATACTTAATTTGCGGCCTTGTCTGCATCTGTACGTGTGAAATTCAAGTGTTATATACTGCTGTCATATTCTGGTATATAAAAAAAAACAAAAAAAACATTTAGGGCAAAAATATTAATTTTGCAGCCATGTCTGCATCTGTACGTGAGAGATACACCCTTTAGATACTGTTGTTCTATTCTGCTATCAAAGAAACACCTATTTAGGGCAAAAAATTTTTTTGCAGCCTTTGCTGCATATGCCATTGTGAGATACACACGTTAGATACGGTTGTTCTATTCTGTTATTTAAAACACCCATTTTGGGCAAGAATCTAAATTTGAGAAATATGAGGAGAGCGTCAAATAAGGGACGTGGCCCCGGTCGTGGTGCTGCTGATGAAGCTCCTGTTGCAGGAAAAGGACTTGGTCGATCTGTGCCAGCTACACGCATAAGTGAAACACCTTCCTCAGGTACGAGTAGGCGACAGACCCTTTAGCGGTATTTGGTTGGGCCTAATGTGGCTCTACGAATGGTGAGGCCAGAGCAAGTACAGGCGATAGTAGATTGGGTTGCTGACAGTGCCTCCAGTAACTTCATATTGTCTCACACCCAGTCTCATGCTGAAAGATCAGAGTTGGCACCTGCAGCCGATGTCCATCAGTCTTTCATCTCACCCCCTTGCAAATCAGCCAAGCAGTCTGAGCCCCAAGTCATGCAGCAGTCTCTTCTGCTTTTTGATTACTCTGTTAGCTGTTAGGGTTTCCCAGGGCCATCCACCTAGCCCTGCCCCAGAAGTGGAAGATATTGAGTGCACTGATGCCCAACCACTTATGTTTCAAGATGAGTACATGGGAGGACCATCGCAGCACGTCTCGGATGATGACGAAACACAGGTGCCAACTGCTGGGGCTTTTGAAAGTGTGCAGACCGACAAGGAGGGCAGGGGTGAAGACTGGGTGGAAGATGATGTAGAGGACGATGAGGTCCTCGACCCCACATGGAATCAAGGTCATGCTAGTGACCTGTGTAGTTCGGAGGAAGAGGCGGTGGTCACACAGAGCCACCAGCACAACAGAAGAGGTAGCAGGGTGCAAAATCGGAGCGGCTGTCACCTAGACAGTACGCCTGCTACTGCTCAACGAAGCAAGGGACCAAGCACACCAAAGCCAGCTCCAAGGAGTTCCCTGGCGTGGCAGTTATTCAGACAATATGCTGACGACAAGACATGAGAGTCTGAACCGAGGCATAAATGTTCTCAACCTGAGCACAACCTGCATGACCAGGCATTTTAGTGCAAAGCACAAGCTGCAGTGTAATAGACACCTCAAAAACCAAGAAAGGTCTCTGGCTCCTCCTGCTTCCTCTTCTGCTGCAGTCTCGGCCTCATCATCCACCTCTGGAGTGACAGTGCCACCTACCACCCTGCAAACAGAGGATCTGCCAGCAACACCACCATCTGGGTCACCAAGCATCTCCACAATGTCCTACGGAAGCGTTCAGCTCTCCATCTACTAAACACTGGAGCGGAAGAGGAAGTACCCCCCTACCCACCCACGATCCCTTGCCCTGAATGCCAGCATTTCAAAATTACTGGCCTTTGAAATGCTGTCATTCCGTCTGGTGGAGACAGAGAGTTTTAAATGCCTTATGGCGGTGGCTGTGCCACAGTACGTCGTGCTCAGCTGCTACTACATTTCCAGGCATGCCATCCCTTCCCTGCACAACCAAGTGGGGGACAAAATCAGGTGTGCACTGCGAAACACCATCTCTGGCAAGGTGCACCCCACTATGGATTTGGGACCAGTAAGCACGGTTAGGGACGTTATATCTCCATAACAGCCCACTGGGTAAATGCAGTGGCGGCTGGGCCTGAGGTGGATAGCAGTTTGCGGCATGTCCTTCCACCACCGAGGATTGCAGGGTGCTTCAGTTTTCCTCCTGTTGCTTCCTCCTCTTACTCAGCTTCCTGATCCTCTACCGGCTCCTCATCCGGTCAGCATAACACCTTCAACACCAACTTCAGCACAGCCAAGGAGAAAAGACAGCAGGCACTTTTAAAACGTATCTGTTTTGGGGGGGAAAAAAACACACCACGCAGGAGCTGTAGACGGGTCTTGAACAACAGGCCGATGAGTTGTTGGTGCCAGTGAGCCTCAAGCCCGGCCTGGTAGTGTGCGATAATGGGTGAAATCCCCGTAGCAGCTCTGGGACTAGCCAGTTTGACGCACATCTCTTGCCTGGCGCATGTGCCTAATTTGGTGGTGTAGAGGTTATTAAAATTACCCCGATAAGGCAGAGCTGCTGCATAAAGTGCGTGCCGTCTGTGCACACTTTCAGCATTCTCACCCTGCTGCTGCTTGCATGTCAGCGCTGCAGTTTAACTTCAGCATTCCCGCTCACCGCCTCATATGCGACATGCCCACAAGGTGTAACTCCACCTTGCACATGCTGGCCAGACTGTGGTGAAACCCCTGTAAGTTTTTGGTATATGGTCAGATTTTTAAAGCTGCCAGCAGAAAAAGATTTGCAATATTGCCGCTGCACTCATTTTGCTGTTTATAT
Source organism: Bufo gargarizans (assembly GCF_014858855.1). NCBI lineage: Eukaryota > Metazoa > Chordata > Amphibia > Anura > Bufonidae > Bufo > Bufo gargarizans. The sequence continues at coordinate 276,746,323 of NC_058081.1, read as the reverse complement.
TATACTGTTATGTGTCAGACATAACCACCTTATAGTGTCTGAACAATAATTTTAATTAGAGATAAGTTCATTTCTGATAATTCGATTCAAGTCCGATTACACCGAATCGACAATCACATTCACTTGAGACCAAATTGAATCAACCTGAACAGTTCTCTCTCTTCATCCCTTACTCTCACTCTACCTCTCTTCCTCTCCCAAAATTCTCCCAAATTGAATCAACAAAAATACTAATTCTATAGAATCCAAATTTATTAAACAAATTAAGTCAAATTCTGATTCTATTGATTGAATCATCCTTAATCATAATCCAATGTCACACCTCTATCAATATTTTTTTCCACCCTTTCCTTCCTCAGTTGTAGCATATGAGTATTGTATCTTGTAATGGGATGGGGGGGGGGGGGGGGCTACTACTTTCCAGGTTTTTAGGATCAGCCTTTGATCTTATTACTGGATTTTCTGGATTTTTTGGGATCTGAGCTGCTCGTTTCTACCTCAGACTGCGATATACTGATGCCTATAGCTTGTTGGTGGGTAGTGAAGAAAACTAGAGGGAATTTTAATTTTTGCTATCAACCCTGCAGGAGATTTGCAGTTAAAAGAGCAATTACATTAATAACATTATATTACAAACTTCTTGTTTAAGTAATTCTGCAAAGTAGCTCTAAAGAAGAGTCGTGCTTTAATAAGAAATATTCCTTGATAAAAAATATAAAAAACCTTAATCATGATCCCTCTTTATAATTATAAGCACAATCCCTTGAAAGGACAATGCTCCACACACTTTATTTCATATTTCAATTTTTTGTCTTCAAATACATTCAAACTATAATAGTTATTTAGAAAAAGGAATGTGCTTTATTATCTACAGTGATTTGTACTTTATCAACGTCAGTGCCTGAAAGTTCAGATTCCCTATAGGCATCTCATGGCTTTAGATATGGCTCTCCTAATTATATTTCCAAAGATCACTCTCACACAACTGGCATAAACTGAGCTTCATCATGCATATTCCTTTTAACGGAACGGTACAAGATATCACAGCTTCATTATTCTAGATTGTGGGGGAAATAAAGTGCCTTTCTTAATATGTTTTAATGTTCTCTTACTATATAATATCTGAAGATGTTTACTTTCCTTCTCCAAATGCATGTAGTGTTCCTTTCATTTTACTGTGGTTCATTTCTAAAAGTGAAAATACTTGCTTACTTGGAGTGAAGTAAAAAAAAAAAACATCCCATACCATATGAAACAGGCAATAGAAATTAGCAGAATGAATTTGACATATTTTATCTCATGCTCAATCAGAGTGTGTCATGGGAATTCTCAAATGTATCCTATTCATACCCTTACGTACTGCACTTCTCTAAAGTTTATGCCAATCGATTAATTTCATACTGCAGTTTTCTTTTTTTTAGGAAACTAGAGGACTGTAGCAAAGTTTACCCAAATATTATCTGCAAAGTAAATGTAATAGGTTTGTTCTAAAATAGGTTTACTTCTAATACTTATATCTTATTTAGTATATTTGAATAGTTTTATGAACTCTGTTCAAACTTTTATTTAAAATGAGGAATGAATAAAGTTAATATGGATAAAATTTATATTGCAGTTCCTATGGCAATCTAAGGAATCGCTCTTGTGTTGTGAGAGATATTGAACAAGTACTTCATAAAGAGATTGTAAAATGTAGAAATGTTTAAAGTGGTATTTAACTAGTGAACTATAGACAGTGACAGTCTTGGGGAAGAGGACTTAAAAAAAAAAAAGTATATAACAAATCTTAAAGACACCAAAATAATGTATAGTCATAATCATATAGCATTTGCTAAATAAATCATTTGTAGGGAAAAATTCCTATTTAGTAAATGTGTGAAATTTACTTAGTGAATATGGAAATCATCATTATCTCATAATATAAGGAATATAAAGAACTGCTCCTATATGTCTTGCTTTGCCTATTTTTTAATTGAAAACTTTTAATTTACATTTTTCTCCTCTATAATAGTAGCAAAAAAAATGCCTGACAGATTCCATGGACTATGATATGAGCCACTCAGTTTCTATCAAGAGCTGCCTGCTGCACAATTTTGTTTGTCATTTTTCACAGAATTTACGACAAGGGCCCTTAACAGGCTTCTAGCACAAATGTGGACCTAGCCTTACACAGAGAAGTTGGGTTACAATTTTGCATGCATTTTTAGTCAAATGTAGGAATGGATACCAAAAGGAGAAGTAGCAGTGTCAATAGACTTGATCACTAAAGGATAATGTACCAGGTCTTTTTTACAATGCCCTGGGTCTCCCATCACCACTGAATATCACATTTAATTATTTCCACATCCTTAACTGCAGATGCAATTAATCATGGTCAGCTATAGGAAGTTTCAAGATTTACAATCACACCCAAGACTAGAGTCTTATGATCCAAAATGTATCTTCTCCACATAATGATAAATACTAATCTTTATATATATATAGCACAAACATATTTTACAGTACTTTATAGTCATAGGGTACACATTTAGGCAAAATTAGACAATACACAGTAAAAAATTTACAATTAAAACAAGAGGAGGGTTCTGCTAAAAAGAGCTTATAATCTATAAGGAATTAAGGGTGGCACAAAAAAGTCTAATGTGTTTGTTTTGTACAATGTTTTTAATTGGATAGGTGAGGGCATAAAGATATATGATCTGCCAGGCAGTATTGTTTATTGAGTACATAAGGTGTGATGGATAATGTTAGATGAAAAGATAAGGTTATAAGGTATAATATTGAAGGGAGGTTGGGTGATTGGAGGAGAGTTAGATTAGGGAATGTAATGGACCACCCTAAAGAGAAGTGGTTTTAGAATGTGCCTAAAACTGTAGTTGTTAACCTAATTGTCTCATTTCAGAGAACTGGTATAGCAGAAGAGAAGTCTTGAATATGGGAGTGAGAGGCTTGGATTAAGGAGGATGATAGATGGAAATCATTTATACAATCAAAAGAGTTGGTAGGATTGTACACAAAGAAAAGGGGAGAAATGTTGGGGATTTAGCACACAAGAAAGCAAATACTATAAATGTGTGCTAGTCAGCGGATCCTGTCAAATTTTTTGCCCATGTGTGCAACTGTGGTATCTCATGGTGTATTGACCATATATGGTGCTCAGTGGAACCAATCACTTTCCAATCTTTTCACTCTACGTAAGGAATCCATGTAATAAAAAAAAGAACTAAGTCTGTATTTAAAATGTATTCAATGCTAATTTTTGAATTTTAAGTTGTTGGAACAGTTACCCGATATGTATGGTCATGTATGGGCAGACAGTTAAGTCCTACTTGGTCAGGTTACCCAGCCATGCATTTCCAGGAGGAGTGGTATGTGGACAGAGTGACAACATATACGGGAGAACGCATCAGAGGCATCAAACTATTGAACAAAAGTTAGCTGCAGGGACCAATTTGACCATCTTTGCCAATTCTTATTGAGCTATGATAATAACCTGGAGTCTTTTGCGAGGAAAAGAAACCCTTGAGGACACCAAGTTAAAAGTGTCACAATTATTTTTTGCTAAAGTGTTTCTTGCATTAGAAAGACCCTTATAAATTATGTCTTTAAAGTGAAAAACATATTTCTGTATAGTGTATAGGCTAAATTTGTATTCACATCTAAAGTACTAAAGGCATATAAATGTGAAAGCATTTATATCATATCCAGTGGTTAAGTCATAAATACTTAAATGGAGTGTCCAATGTTGAAAACTCATTTTACATACCCTTTTAGGATATTCTCAGCAGAGGGTCTTTACATTTCAGTAAAAGTTTGGGTTCGGTGTTCATCGATTTATTGCCGCTTTTTGAAAGGCTGCAGAGCAGCCAATCAACAAGCGTTTAACTCTGTGCCCTTAGAAGCCATCCCAGCCATGCCTACTAATTGCATGGCTGTGATTGGCCAGTGAAGCATGTGACCCTGCCTCTATATAAGCTAGAGTCACATAGCGCTGCACGTCACTCTGCTGTGCTTAGTGTAGGGATAGGATGCTGCTTCTGTGAGGGAGAGAATAGGAAAGAAACTTTAATCAGAACTCCAATTGAAGTCAACAATTTACATAGATTTTGTTGTGTGGGTGCAGTGCACAATCTTTTTACCCTGTCCTGAGCCCAAAGAAAAATAACTTTTATACGTCTGTTAGGTAGGTGGGCGGCGGCAGCCATTTTATTCAAGCTCAGTGCACCAGCATTGCATATGTGCTTTTGTGACATTGAAATTCAAGCTTGAAATACTTCAGTAATAATCTAGGTTAAAAAAAAACACCCATTTTTGGCAATATCCTACATCTGGTGCCTTTGCAGCATTAGTCAGTGTGCAATTTAAGCTAGAAATACAATTATGTTTTCTGGGTTTAAAAAAACACCCTTTTTGGGCAAAATATTTAATTTTACAGCCCTTTCTGCATCTGTATGTGTGAAATTCAAGCGTTATACACTGCTGTCATATTCTGTTAGCAAAAAAAAATGCCATTTGGGGCAAAATACTTAATATTGCAGTCTTTGCTGCATCTGTGATTGTTAAAAAGAAGCTTGAAATACTTTAATAATTTTCTGGGTTTTAAAAAACACCCATTTTTTGGCAATACCCTCCATCTGGGGCCTCTGCCGCATTAGTCAGTGTGCAATTTAAGCTAGAAATACAGCTATAGTTTTCTGGGTTTTAAAAAAACACCCTTTTTGGGCAAAAAACACAATTTTACAGCCCTTTCTGCATCTGTGCGTGTGAAATTCAAGTGTTATATACTGCTGTCATATTTTGTTATTTAAAAAACAGCCATTTTGGGCATAATAATTAATATTGCAGCCTTTTCTGCATCTGTGATTGTTAAAGACAAGCTTGAAATACTTAATAATTTTCCGGGTTTTAAAAAACACAAATTTTTGGCAATACCCTCCATCTGGGTCCTCAGCCACATTAGTCAGTGTGCAATTTAGCTAGAAATACAGCAATAATTTTCTGGGTTTTAAAAATACACTCATTTAGGGCAAAATACTTAAGTTGCGGCCTTGTCTGCATCTGTCAGTGTGAGATACATACTTTAGATACTGCTGTGCTATTCTGGTATTAAAAAAAAAAAAACATTTTGGGCAAAATACTTAATTTGCGGCCTTGTCTGCATCTGTACGTGTGAAATTCAAGTGTTATATACTGCTGTCATATTCTGGTATATAAAAAAAAACAAAAAAAACATTTAGGGCAAAAATATTAATTTTGCAGCCATGTCTGCATCTGTACGTGAGAGATACACCCTTTAGATACTGTTGTTCTATTCTGCTATCAAAGAAACACCTATTTAGGGCAAAAAATTTTTTTGCAGCCTTTGCTGCATATGCCATTGTGAGATACACACGTTAGATACGGTTGTTCTATTCTGTTATTTAAAACACCCATTTTGGGCAAGAATCTAAATTTGAGAAATATGAGGAGAGCGTCAAATAAGGGACGTGGCCCCGGTCGTGGTGCTGCTGATGAAGCTCCTGTTGCAGGAAAAGGACTTGGTCGATCTGTGCCAGCTACACGCATAAGTGAAACACCTTCCTCAGGTACGAGTAGGCGACAGACCCTTTAGCGGTATTTGGTTGGGCCTAATGTGGCTCTACGAATGGTGAGGCCAGAGCAAGTACAGGCGATAGTAGATTGGGTTGCTGACAGTGCCTCCAGTAACTTCATATTGTCTCACACCCAGTCTCATGCTGAAAGATCAGAGTTGGCACCTGCAGCCGATGTCCATCAGTCTTTCATCTCACCCCCTTGCAAATCAGCCAAGCAGTCTGAGCCCCAAGTCATGCAGCAGTCTCTTCTGCTTTTTGATTACTCTGTTAGCTGTTAGGGTTTCCCAGGGCCATCCACCTAGCCCTGCCCCAGAAGTGGAAGATATTGAGTGCACTGATGCCCAACCACTTATGTTTCAAGATGAGTACATGGGAGGACCATCGCAGCACGTCTCGGATGATGACGAAACACAGGTGCCAACTGCTGGGGCTTTTGAAAGTGTGCAGACCGACAAGGAGGGCAGGGGTGAAGACTGGGTGGAAGATGATGTAGAGGACGATGAGGTCCTCGACCCCACATGGAATCAAGGTCATGCTAGTGACCTGTGTAGTTCGGAGGAAGAGGCGGTGGTCACACAGAGCCACCAGCACAACAGAAGAGGTAGCAGGGTGCAAAATCGGAGCGGCTGTCACCTAGACAGTACGCCTGCTACTGCTCAACGAAGCAAGGGACCAAGCACACCAAAGCCAGCTCCAAGGAGTTCCCTGGCGTGGCAGTTATTCAGACAATATGCTGACGACAAGACATGAGAGTCTGAACCGAGGCATAAATGTTCTCAACCTGAGCACAACCTGCATGACCAGGCATTTTAGTGCAAAGCACAAGCTGCAGTGTAATAGACACCTCAAAAACCAAGAAAGGTCTCTGGCTCCTCCTGCTTCCTCTTCTGCTGCAGTCTCGGCCTCATCATCCACCTCTGGAGTGACAGTGCCACCTACCACCCTGCAAACAGAGGATCTGCCAGCAACACCACCATCTGGGTCACCAAGCATCTCCACAATGTCCTACGGAAGCGTTCAGCTCTCCATCTACTAAACACTGGAGCGGAAGAGGAAGTACCCCCCTACCCACCCACGATCCCTTGCCCTGAATGCCAGCATTTCAAAATTACTGGCCTTTGAAATGCTGTCATTCCGTCTGGTGGAGACAGAGAGTTTTAAATGCCTTATGGCGGTGGCTGTGCCACAGTACGTCGTGCTCAGCTGCTACTACATTTCCAGGCATGCCATCCCTTCCCTGCACAACCAAGTGGGGGACAAAATCAGGTGTGCACTGCGAAACACCATCTCTGGCAAGGTGCACCCCACTATGGATTTGGGACCAGTAAGCACGGTTAGGGACGTTATATCTCCATAACAGCCCACTGGGTAAATGCAGTGGCGGCTGGGCCTGAGGTGGATAGCAGTTTGCGGCATGTCCTTCCACCACCGAGGATTGCAGGGTGCTTCAGTTTTCCTCCTGTTGCTTCCTCCTCTTACTCAGCTTCCTGATCCTCTACCGGCTCCTCATCCGGTCAGCATAACACCTTCAACACCAACTTCAGCACAGCCAAGGAGAAAAGACAGCAGGCACTTTTAAAACGTATCTGTTTTGGGGGGGAAAAAAACACACCACGCAGGAGCTGTAGACGGGTCTTGAACAACAGGCCGATGAGTTGTTGGTGCCAGTGAGCCTCAAGCCCGGCCTGGTAGTGTGCGATAATGGGTGAAATCCCCGTAGCAGCTCTGGGACTAGCCAGTTTGACGCACATCTCTTGCCTGGCGCATGTGCCTAATTTGGTGGTGTAGAGGTTATTAAAATTACCCCGATAAGGCAGAGCTGCTGCATAAAGTGCGTGCCGTCTGTGCACACTTTCAGCATTCTCACCCTGCTGCTGCTTGCATGTCAGCGCTGCAGTTTAACTTCAGCATTCCCGCTCACCGCCTCATATGCGACATGCCCACAAGGTGTAACTCCACCTTGCACATGCTGGCCAGACTGTGCAAGCAGCAGCAGGCGATAGTGACGTTTCAGCTGCAGCATGCACAGGTGAGTCGCTCTGCGGAACAGCACCACTTCACCATCAATGACTGGGCCTCCATGTGAGACTTGTGTTCCTTATTACGCTGTTTTGAGTACTCTACCAACATGGCCAGTGCCGATAACGCCGTTCTCAGCGTTACTATCCCACTTCCATGCCACCTTGAAAAAACGCTGCTGGCGATGATGGAAGAGGATGTGGCACAGGAGGAGGAGGAGGAAGAGGGATCATTTCATAGGTTTTCTGGCCAGTCATTCACAAGTGGCTCCAAGGGTGGGTTTCTGCACCCACAAACGCCAGGTACACTATTGTCCAGCCAGGGCACAGTTCTGGAGGATGACGAGGTGGAGGATGAGGAGGAGGAGATGGAGGAGGAGGAACCATGTTCACAGCAGTGTGGCACCCAGACCAGCTCATGGCCATCACTGGTGTGTGGCTGGGGGGACACAGAGGACACAAACAATACACCTCCCACAGAGGACAGCTTTTCGTTGCCTCTGGGCAGCCTGGCACACATGAGCGATTACATGCTGCAGTGTCTCCGCAACAACCGCCGAGCTGCCCACATTCTAACTTGTGCTGACTACTGGATGGCCACTCTGCTGGATCCCCGTTACAAGGACAATGTACCGTCCTTAATTCCCTCACTGGAGCGTGGTCATAAGATGTGCAAGTACAAGCACACGCTGGTAGATGAGCTGCTGGTGGCATTCCCACCTGCCAACGGGGGCACAGTGGAAGCACAAAGCAAAGGCAGAGGAGGAAGAAGAGGTCGCCAACGCACCTGGGGCACCACCAGCACCTCAGAAGGCAGGGTTAGCATGGCAAAATGTGGAAAAGCTTTGTCAGCAGGCCACAATAACCAGCACCACCAGCTGATAATGGAACGTCTTAGCAGGAGGCAGCGTTTCTCCAACATGTTGGAGCAGTATATGTGCACACCCCTACACATACTGCATGACGGGTCTGCCCCCTTCAACTTCTGGGTCTCCAAATTGGGCACATGGCCACCTGTCTACAGCCAATGTGGACAAGCTCACGTTCATTAAAATGAACCAGGCATGGATCCCACAGGACTTGTCTGTACCTTGTGCAGAATAGACATGTATACCAGCCCTAACCAGCCATTTTTATACTACAGCGCAATTGCTCATTCTTGTATTTTGGAAATTTCACACTCTTTTAGAGTGTACCATAATAAAAAATAAAATTTAAATTAAAACCAAAAACCAGTGTAGGCTACCTCGTCCATCTCCACCGCTGCGTCCACCTACACCGCTACGTCCATCGCCTCCTCAAACTCCTACTCCATATGGACCTCCACCTCATAAATCAATTTTTATTTTATTTTTTACGTATTTCACTAATTTGTCAGTTACATAATCGGTTGAAATTCACAAATTTTTGGGTGTGATATACCACTGCTATACCTATTAGACAGGTAAAGAAAAATAACTAATTTGTCTGTTACATTTTCAGGTGACATTCAACAATTTTTGGCTGTGCTAGATCCCTGCTTTACCTAGTAGACAGGTTAATACATTTCACAAATTTTTCTGTTACATTCTTGGGTGACATTTTACAATTTTTGCCGTGAATAAACCCCTGCTCTGCATAGGTGACAGGGACTGAAAGTTTAAAAAATAATCTGTTCCATTGGTGGGTGACATTTCTGGCAATGAAAAACCCCTGCTCTGCATAGGTGACAGGGACTTAAATGTCAAAAATTTGTCTTTCATTCGATACTTCTGCTTTAATAACTTGTCCAACATTTTTGCTTCATCCCATTGCAGCCATTGACCTCCCTTGGATGAGGTCTCCCTTTCTCACGCGCCCTCTCTGACATTGAACCCTGGATCGCCGATAACCATGATCAACATGGTAGGCTCAGAAAAGAAAATCGAAAGTTGATAAAGAAGATATCCAAATGGATCGTGGACATCACAGGGACGTGCGATCAGTCAAAAGTTATCTACATTCAACAAAGTGGCAGCAAGGCCTCTCCTGGCTAACGTTTCCAAATCCAAATTACACCAGTAACATTCCCTATATTTTTTTATTAGTCATTCCAATGCATCTTAAGAGTCCTGTATTGTTATTTATCGTCACTACCTTCCCGAGTCGGGAGTGGGTAATTGCTTCGCGCCCCTCACTTTCCTTCAATTCTTTCGTTTTAATAGCTTCTCCCACATTTCCGCTCGATCACAATAAAATTTCATCCATTTATCTCCCTTAGATGTGGTCTCTCTTTCTCACGATTCCTCTCCGGCGTGGAACCCTGATTCACCGCTAACAGTGATCAACATGGTAGGCGCAGAAAAGAACATTGAAAGTTGATAAAGAAGATATCCAATTGGATCGTGAACATCATGGGGACGTGCGAAATGGTGGGACAGTATGTTTGCACACGCTTACACGAGCTGACTAATGGGTCTGCCCCCTGCTACTTCTGGGTCTCCAAATTGGGCAAATGGCCTGAACTTGCCCTCTACGCATTGGAGGTGCTGGCCTGCCCTTAACAATAACAATTTATTAATGTATACCATTAACTTCACAAACTCCCCATCACTTTACCAACATCAAATTAATAATTCAATACTTAGTCCTCTCGTAGAGGGACTTTTACCCCGTCCGCCATATAGCCAAATTTTCTGGCTACATGGTTAACCTACACTACAGCCACACTCCACAAAATTCTGCAATCCAATGTTAAATATGTCCAGGCATATATTAGGCAGAGTTTGCTTCTCTATGACATATACTCTGTAAGCCTGACACAAACCCTTCTAATTCAGTGTGTCTACACAATAATTCATTTTGTTTTAATATACATTTTCCAATGTTTTTATTCACTCTAATTCTAATTTCTCCATAAATCTCAAATTTGAAGAATTCCATTACCATTTAGAAACAATTGAATATGCCAATCTAGCTAAAGGAAGAAGTTTTTGAATATTTAATACTGTATTTTTGAACTCATTAATAAGTAAATGTGTCCTAACTTTGCCTAAATCATTGGAACCCATGTGAAGGATTAACAATGGCCAGATCCTCTTTAAGTGAACGCATAAATAAAAATTGTCTTTTACTCGCATGTTCAGGATGCCTCTCCAAAATATAATTACCTTGCTACCTAAACCTAGGTTATCCGATTTGAACCTGATTGTTGAACGGTTACAAGCAGCAGAAATAAGTTGGGACCCCAAAATCCAAATAATCTTCAGTTCTGAAAGAAATTAACACAATAGATCAGGTCTAATGTATAATTTATATCTATCAGAACTCCATCTGCCAATCTTTTGAATGGTTTTATTTTTAAGCCCAATCGTATGTTCATATGTAGCCGCACCTATATGAAATGAATGTGAAGATATTTTTACATTCTCTAAATTGAAATGTTTTTTTACATTTTGTCAGCATACAATTAAATTGGTATTTGGTTAGTGGGGATCCATCTCAATGCATAGATAAAGGGCCCTGTGAGGTATGTCTAATATTTAACCATGCTTTTAATGCCAGAACCGGGCATGACTTTAAAGTGGAAATGTTAAGACTAATCCAAGTTCCTTTTCCTAACTGGTCAGTTTTAGATCTTTTTATCCATGTGCAAATTTTATTTGGAAATATGCTAACGTACTTGATAAGTAACGGTGTCTCTGATATTCTGTTTGCAGCTGTGACTTCACTAATGCGAAGAGCGCCAAAGAATGTTACTAAAAAGGCTGCCTTAAATAGAGAAGCCTCGTAACTAGAAAAACAAATCAAGGGTAAGTAGTCGGTGAATTTCCTTAACCAATCTAAAGATAAAGGTCTTGTTCTAGGCATTTTGGGGATGTCTCTGCTAGCACCTTTAACAATTTTTTTTAATAAGAAACTAGCTGAATAGGGGGGCACACCCAACAAATTTAGAAAAAAACAAGATTCCAGTAAAAAAATTTGGGGATGTATACTCCTCTCTTACCTGTTCTTATAAGATTATTAATAAATTGAATGACTGGGATTAGGTTCTTTTCACAGCATTTGCAGTCATGAGTTGAGCAAAAAGTATTCCATATGTTCTATGTGGCTGTGTAAGCAGCCCATGTATTTGGAGCTAATGCTTTACTAACTAATTTGCTGATCGAAGACCAACCAATTTCCATAGCTCTGGAGGACATGGTATTCCTCTTCTTTCCGCATCTGGAACAGTGAAAAATTCTGTCGGGACAAAGAAAAGGCAATTATGTTTGATCTACATTCTACATATTTTTCTTTAATCCACAGGTTATTACTTAGGCATAATAAGACAATTTGTTTAAATATGTTAATATCTGCTTCTGATTTTGCGGATAAACAATTTAATGCAAAAGCCACACCTTTTTTGTCGGAAAGGAATAAGATGTGTTTGTTTCTGAACTGATCCTGCCAGATCGATAATGAAACCAATACTGGAAAGATTAAGAAATTTATGTTTTTCATAAATGGTTCGTCTAACCACATTTTTCGGCCGACCATTGTTTGTTATAAATTGCACTATAAACTATTGATGCTGCAGCATCTGTATATAACTGTATTGAATCAGAATCGACAAATTTGTCTTGCCACATAGATCTGCCGTTGAAATTTCCGAAGAAACCTAGCCAAATTAAAATTTCATCTTTTAATTGTCTAGTTTTGTCTAGTTAAGCAGATATGATCATGTGTTTTTTTCTTGCCCGCTGTGGCTGCATATAAACGTTTTGAGATAATTCTCCCCATAGGGATTACTCTTATGATAACAGACAACAGAGGGTTGTAGTCAATGGAGTATATTCAGACCACAGGTCTTGTTACCAGTGAGGTACCTCAGGGATCTGTTCTGGGGCCCATATTGTTTAATATCTTTATCACCGAAATTGCAGAAGGCCTCAATGGTAAGGTGTGTCTTATTTTTACTGATGACACAAATATTTCCAACAGGGTTGATGTTCCTGGAGGGATACACCAAATGGAAAAGTATTTAGGAAAACTAGAGGAATGGTCAAAAATCTGGCAACTAAATTTTAATGTTGATAAGTGCAAGATAATGCACCTGGGGCGTAAAAACCCAAGAGCAGAATATAAAATCAGTGATACAGTCCTAACCTCAGTATCTGAGGAAAGGGATTTAGGGGTCATTATTTTGGAAGACTTAAATGTAGGCAGACAATGTCATAGAGCAGAAGGAAATGCTAGCAGGATGCTTGGGTGTATAGGGAGAGGCATTACCAGTAGAAAGAGTGAGGTGCTCATGCTGCTCTATAGAGGACTAGTGAAACCTCATTTGGAGTATTGTGTGCAGTACTGGAGACCAAATCTCCAGAAGGATATTGATACTTTGGAGAGAGTTGAGAGAAGAGCTACTAAACTAGTACATGGATTGCAGGATAAAACTTACCAGGAAAGATTAAAGGATCTTAACATGTATAGCTTGGAAGAAAGATGAGACAGAGGGGATATAATAGAAACTTTTAAATACATAAAGGGAATCAACAAGGTAAAAGAGGTGAGAATATTTAAAAGAAGAAAAACTGCTACAAGAGGACATATCAGGAAGTATTACTTTACTGAGAGAGTAGTGGATGCATGGAATAGCCTTCCTGCAGAAGTGGTAGCTGCAAATACAGTGGAGGAGTTTAAGCATGCATGGGATAGGCATAAGGCCATCCTTCATTTTAGATAGGGCCAGGGGATATTCATAGTTTTCAGTATATTAGGCAGACTTGAATGGGCCAAATGGTTCTTATCTGCCCACACATTCTGTGTTTCTATGTTTCTATAATAACCTGGAGTCTTTTGCAAGGAAAGGGAACCCTTAAGGACACGATGTTAAAAGTGTCACATAGCCAAATACTTTTTGCTAAAGTGTTGCTTGTATTAGAAAGACCCTTATAATTTAAGTATTTAAGTGAAAAATATATTTCTGTATAGTGTATAGCCTAAAGTTGTATTCACATCTAAAGTACTAAAGGCATATCAATGTGAAGGCATTTATATCATATCCAGTGGATAAGTCATAAATACTTAAATTGAGTGTCCATTGTTAAAAACTCATTTTATATACAGTTTGATATACCCTTTGAAATGATCTTCATCTAAGTCACAACAATACACAATCACAGTCTGCTTAAACTGATAACACACAAATAATTAAATGTTACCATGTTTTTATTGAACACACCATGTAAATATTCACAGTGCAGGTGGAAAAAGTATGTGAACCCCTAGACTAATGACAGCTCCAAGAGCTAATTGGAGTGAGGTGTCAGCCAACTGGAGTCCAATCAATGAGATGAGATTGGAGGTGTTGGTTACAGCTGCCTTGCCCTATAAAAAAAAAAAAAACACACCAGTTCTGGGTTTGCTTTTCACAAGAAACATTGGCTGATGTGAATGATGCCTCGCACAAAAGAGCTCTCAGAAGACCTACGATTAAGAATTGTTGACTTGCATAAAGCTGGAAAGGGTTCAAAAAGTATCTCCAAAAGCCTTGCTGTTCATCAGTCCACGGTAAGACAAATTGTCTATAGATGGAGAAAGTTCAGGACTGCTGATACTCTCCCTAGGAGTGACCGTCCTGTAAAGATGACTGCAAGAGCACAGCACAGACTGCTCAATGAGGTGAAGAAGAATCCTAGAGTGTCAGCTAAAGACTTACAAAAGTCTCTGGCATATGCTAACATCCCTGTTAGCGAATCTACGATATGTAAAACACTAAACAAGAATGGATTTAATGGGCGGATACCACAGAGGAAGCCACTGCTGTCCAAAAAAAAAACATTGCTGCACGTTTACAGTTTGCACAAGAGCACCTGGATGTTCCACAGCAGTACTGGCAAAATATTCTGTGGATAGATGAAACCAAAGTTGAGTTGTTAGGAATAAACACACAACACTATGTGTGGAGAAAAAGAGGCACATCACACCAACATCAAAACCTCATCCTAACTGTGAAGTATGGTGGTAGGGGCATCATGGTTTGGGGCTGCTTTGCTGCGTCAGGGCCTGGACGGATTGCTATCATCGAAGGAAAAATTAATTCCCAAGTTTATCAAGACATTTTGCAGGAGTACTTCTCCACCAGCTAAAGCTTAACAGAAGAGGGGTGTTGCAACAGGACAACGACCCAAAGCATAGACGTAAATCAACAACAGAATGGCTTAAGCAGAAGAAAATACGCCTTCTGGAGTGGCCCAGTCAGAGTCCTGACCTCAACCCGATTGAGATGCTCTGGCATGACCTCAAGAAAGCGATTCACACCAGACATCCCAAGAATATTGCTGAACTAAAACCGTTCTGTAAAGAGGAATGGTCAAGAATTACTTGTGACCGTTGTGCATGTCTGATTTGCAACTACAGGAAATGTTTGGTTGAAGTTATTGCTGCCAAAGGAGGTTCAACCAGTTATTAAATCCAAGGGTTCACGTAACATTTAATTATTTGTGTGTTATTAGTTTAAGCAGACTGTGATTGTCTATTGTTGTGACTTAGGCTACTTTCACACTAGCGTTCAGAGCGGATCCGTCTGTGTCACACCTGTTTCAATGGTTAGTACAAAAAGGAGTGGAGATAGCCCCTATCTTTGCTTTGTTTTCCTTTTTTTTTCCTTTTTTTTTACTGGGAAGAGAATATATTATTGACTGAGAGCTGTGTCATAGGAGACTGGTACAATGTGAATATTGGGTCAATTAATTTATCAGGTAGGTTCAATTTATATGTTATGTGCCACAGTATTGCACTGTGTAAAAAAAAGAATACAAACTGACCTGAAAATTAATGCACTCTTTTATTCTATTGAAATATACATTTTCACTGTATCACAGCCCCTAGTTATAGAAAATCAAGATAATATGATACCATTATTGTTTTAAACAAAATGTAAAGAGCCGAACAACTGTTATTATTCTGTTTGCTCACTCTTTGTATCATACCTTGCTTGCCATGATGTGATGGGTTTGTTAAAATATAATTTAGTAAAAAAAAAAAAAAAAAAGTCTACTTAAATACAGCAATTATCCATATAACTTAATGATCATAATGATTTGCTTTTGAACAAAGTTACCTTCTAGCTTCTTTATACACATCTTTCTATTTTTTTTTTCCTCTCAAATGCGGCTTATCAAACCGTAAAATGCATACATAAAATGAACTTTATAGTATAATTTAACTTGATTTTCCACACTTCAAAGCAACCTCACAGAACAATTGCAGGCTAGCCATGAAGCATAGCAGCACATGGGAATACTGACAACCAACTCCTCTCAGCACGGGAAAAAATCCAAAATATGGCAAAGAGTCAAAAATATGCTATCAAAAAGTATCAATGATAGAGATAAAAGTATTAAGTATTCAAATCTACGGTGTTGAAATGGACATAATTTTAATTTACAAAATAAAAATAGTATATGTACTTGATTGTACATAATGTATAATATATTACATTGTTGTAACTGTATACCACATTAGGTAAACATTTACAAAGTTGCTAAAATGTACTTTTATATATAGATTGGGATTAGCACATAGTTTGTACCCAATGTGGATTCAAATATAACATTTGTGACAGGATCTCTAGCTAATATGCTCTATTTATAATACTTATGTCTGCTTATTGGACTCATGGACCTCAGGGACCAGAGAGCTTGAGGCTGCTATATCTGCTCTTTTATTCTGTAGATAAATTACTGTTTGGACTGCATTATATTTTAATTAAAAGACTAGGGGGACATTTATCAAACCTGATAGGACAGGTGTTTGGTGTAAAAATGTTGCACGCCAATTGCAACTTTTTGCAACATCTCTGCAACATTTAGAAGACAAACCATTTGTCAAAATGGTCTGTGTTTGAGGCCGAATAGTGAGATTAGACCTGGATTATGGCACATTTACTATCTGCAACACTTAAAATGTCACAAAAAAAGTTGCATCCTGTGCCAGGCAACCACTGGTGAGTTTTTAAGACTGTCATATAACACAGGGTGTTGCACCAAATTAATGAAAACTGCACCCTTTCATGGATTTGGTGAAACCACACAAGGCAAAATCAGACTTACAAGTGATATGAAAACAATCTCAAGTAATAAAAGTGCCCTTTGGGACACATTCCACAATCTTCAACATGCACCTCTAGCACACAAAGGGCAGCACAATGGCTCATTGGTTAGATCTGGTACCTTGCCCCTCTGGGGTCTTATCTGATGAAGGACAACATCAGCATGGAGCTTGTATGGTCTCCGCATGTATTCATATTTCTTTCCTCCAAATACATACTGATAAGGAACTTAGATTGTGAGTTTTACTGGGGACAGTAAGTAATGATAATGTGCAGCAGATTATGTTGGCTCTATATAAGCAAGTAATATACATTCAGTAAATAATAGATATTACCGATAATCTCCTTAGTATACTTTTATTGCAAGATTTTCTAGCATTGTATAGCCATAAATTGGTGAATACTGGGGTCATTGATGGGCTGATGTGATAACGTAGGTGCGGTAGCATTACGCCCCTCCTCCTCTCCTGTCACCTTGCCACGCCACGTCTGGTTTCTTCCATCTCTGCTTGCCGGCTGAAGCCTAGGAATGCTTTGTGCCGGCCTCAGCTGATTGGTGTCTGCGGGGGTGAAGTGCCCTGAATTACACTGTTTCGGTTAGTGCACCTGGCTGAATGAAGCATTCGGTTTCCTCTGGGTCTCTCTGCCTCTCCCCGCCGTCTGTTTATGCTGCCATTTGAAGAAGGGAGGTTGAAATGCCCTGGGCATCTCCTTCTCTCCAGGTGGGGTCCACTACTTCTTTGTGCTCTGCATCTGCCTCCCCCTCCGCTTGTCTGTTGATTGTTGCCCTCTGGCTGCTCTTTTGCTGCTGAGTTCTTCCTGCCGCGGTGTTCTTCGTTTTGCTGCTGGATTTCCCCTGTTGCTGCCATGGATGCACTGCCGCAGTGCTCTTGTATATTATAAGAGAAGAAGTGTGGTGAGATCTGCCCATAGTGTTTTTGTTTTGTATTTTTTTTTCCCCTTTTTCTATGTTGCTTTCCCTATGGACAAATACGATTTAGGCTACTTTCACACTGGCATTTCACAGATCCATTTGAAACACATTTGATCCGTTTTTGCATCCGTTTAGCAGATCCGTTTTTTATTGAGTAGCATCTCAAAGGGTCCCCCCACTTGATGTATTCAGATCCCCAGGGTTGTCATTAGCTTTGAAGCATTTCAAATGCTCCGTTGCTAATCTCTTGGGGGTCATCTTGTTGAAATTGCAAGTCGGTCCGGTTTCAGCTCTGATCACGGACCACACCTTTCGGACTCTTGTACACGACTACATGCACTAAATAATGTATAGTGTTCGTTAGTGGGCCATATGTCCCAGATCGCCAATGATTGTGCATACGGGAGTACATAGCATCATGATGCTGACCATTAGTGATGGCCTTGCGGTTCCCCCGGCGGTCGGTTTGCGGCGAACTTTACTCGTTTGCGATTCGTCGAACATGCGAACATATGGCAATATTCGCGCCCGCCATATTCTTTTAAATTGTGAAGAACTTTGACCCATGAAACATCAATCAGGTGGTACAGGATAGCCAATTGAAAAGTTTCAGCACATGGACATACACCCTACCTTATAAATAGACCCGATCTGGGCACCATTTTACATTCAGTCTTTTGTCAGTGTAGGGAGAGGTTGCTGTGGGGAGCAGGTGCAGGCTGTTAGGGACAAAAACGCTATCAAATCGATCCACAATAGTCCTTTTAAGGACTGGTATAGGTGTACTATTGATAGGTGTGCAGTACAGAGGGGTGTAATACACGTATAATATACTTTCTAACATAGAAAGCATATTATAGTGGATTTGTATTTTGCAGCAGTGGTGAGCGGTTCTGCAGCAATACTGCAGCTACACAGAGTGACAAACGCAATTAGAAAAAATTATAACTGGTGTGATATACCAGTCTCCCCCCCAAAAAAATGATAGAAGCGGGGCTGTTATATTCCAATAATATACTTTCTATATAGTGCTTTTTGTACAGCAGCATTTGTTTGTGGTTTTGCTGAGTTCTCTCTGCTACACACAATGACAAACGGTATTGGAAAAAATAATTATAACTGGTGTGCGCATGCGCGTACGCGAAAATTATATTGCTGATATTTAGCATTGAAAAAAATTATGAATGGAGATCGCAAATTTGAATAATACCTCTGGTATGTCACTGTCCATGTTGTAGGACTATTTTTGCACTTCAAGTAATTATTTATTGTCTGCAAATATGAGCTGAAGGTTTTTCAGGTTCGCCTGCCATTAAAATTAATGGGACACACCGCGAACTTGCGGTTCGCAAACATTTGATCGGTTTTGCGCGTTCGCAAACCGTCCCGGCAGATGTTCGTCCATCACTACTGACCATGTTGTGCCGCACACTGGGCTATTGTCCCGCACTCATATGATCTATTAGTGTTAGACAATAGCCCCGCGGGCAGCTCGACTTACACAGAATCATTGTACACTATGATGCTGTGTACACCCGTGCGCACAATCAATACCTCTATGGGACATATGGCCCGCTCACGGGCCGTATGTCTCTGAGGGCATACAGTCATGTACAAGAGGCCTTAAAGGGATTTTCTCATCTCAGACAATGGGGGCATATCGCTAGGATATACCCCCATTGTCTTATTGGTGCGGGTCCCACCGAAAGTGGAGAAGGGCGCACTGCGCATGCCCAGCCTCCCTCCATTAATTTCTATGGGAGAGGCGGGGATTAGCGCTTGGTAGTGGATGGACCCGGGAAATCTCGGGTCCACCAGCCACAGTGCTCCACGCTCCGTTCTCAATATGGGACCCACACCTACGTATGAGACAATGGGGGCATATCCTAGAAATACCCCTTTAACAGCAGTTTGTCCCTTGCGTGTCCCTTGTGCTAATCATACTAGTTATGTCAGAGCGTCATCGGGAAATCATTAATCAAACTGTAAAATTACAATTTATTAATTAATTCATGATGATCCTGATGGACCGTGACTCCCACAAGGGCTCATATGAAAGGGCATAAGATTGAACAATAGACAAGCATTTGCTTGTTCATGTGCCAATCATAGGGTATGCGATCAATAAAGAGTCAAAAGATAGCTCATTATTAATGATCAGGTTCATGGTTCAGCCACCTTTGGCACTAATGCTGTTTTGAAAAAAATACTACCATAGGCGTTATAATAAACGCACAGTATTGAGCCTAGGGTAGTTTTAATTTCACTGCAGCTGGAGTGCCCAAGGTTACTGTTACCCTGTACAGGACAATAAAAACACAGACAAAGTGAAGTGAACTATAATTTTTTTTAGATTTTTTTAGAAAACAAAAAATAACAAAAAACAAAGAAATATAAACATATGAAAATTTTCACAATTGTGCAAAATTTTGAGGGGAGGTGGACTCTAGTGGGGTTGGTGGTCTGGGGCTGGCAATTGTAGCACCCCTGTCCTGTCGATTCTCTGAGATTAAACTACCGGCCACAGGAAAGCATGCAGGGTGAAATTGTGGGGTGTGGAGAAAGGAAGGGTCTGAGGAGGAGGGGACCAGAACATGTGTAGAGGTGGAGGGAGTTTGGAAAAAAGTGGTAGGAAAATTGTGGGGAGGAGAATTAAAATAAAAAACAGAAGGGAACACATGCTCGGGGGGTGGGAATGGGAAGGTTGGCAGTAATGGCCACTGGTGTGGGATGGAGGCTAGGTGTGGGATGGGGGATAGGTGTGGGATGGGGGATAGGTGTGGGATGGGGGTGGGGGTTGGGGGCTGTGCATAATTTGCCATGACCCGTTCTCTAGCATGATCTTAAACTCATGCAATTGCTCGTGCATCATTGAGTCCATCAAACTGATTATGCTTAGCCCATAATGGTAGTTAGGGCTGCGTTGAATAGCCGACTCCGCCCCCTCCCAGTGGCTAATCAAGTCAGCCCTAAACTTCTTCTGATGTTCGGCAAAACCTTCTATCCATGTTCTATGCTATGGCTACCTTATACCATAGGGGGTTGGCCAAAACAGGGGAGCCAAATGCTCCGCTGTTTCAGACAGCCCCTTACACTCAGAAGGAGAGAACAGTTGTCCCTCTGACTGTAGGGGGCTGGACAAAACAGGGAAGCCAAACGCTCTGCTGTCTCAGACAGCCCCTTATACTCCGATGGAGAGAACAGTTTTCCCTCTGACTTTAGGGGGCTGGCCAAAACAGGGGAGCCAAACGCTCCGCTGTCTCGGACAGCCCCTTACACTCAGATGGACAGAACAGTTGTCCCTCAGACTGTAGGGGGCTGGCCAAAACAGGGAAGCCAAACATTCCGTTGTATCAGACAGCCCCTTACACTCACGGAGAGAACAGTTGTCCATCTGACTGTAGGAGGCTGGCCAAAACAGGGGAGCCAAATGATCTGCTGTCTCAGACAGCCCCTGTAAATAAATTACTTTTACAGTCCTTAAAAAAATTTACCTTCTTGGTGCCATTGTGCGTCGCAGGAACCCCAGGGCCACCTTATAGATGTATGTAGGCCCTGAGGTTGCTCTGAAGCCACTCGAGGCCTGAACCTTCTTGTTATAATCCCTCCTGAAGCGGTCCCGGAGAGATTGCCAAGGCATGGTAACCTGTTTGACTGTTGAAAACAAAACATAAAAATAAAAGTTAGCATGCTGTAAGGTAAAGAACAGTATGAATGTAGAAAAATACATATTGCAGTACTTAACACATTTCTTCTGAGCTGATGCATTTAGATCACCCCAGGTCTCAAAAAGCTCAGAACATATGTCCCTCCAGAGCCACTGGGTCCGATGATGATTACCATGGTGGCGGTCGGAGTGGTCCCATAAAGATGGATGCGCCTCCACCAGTTGGATGAGGAGCTCGTTATCAATGGTAGGGACCTCAAGCTCCTCATCTTCTCTGGTGTAGCCTCTGGAACCCTGAAAGAAAAAGAAATACAAAATTAACTGAAAATCTGAATACAAAAAGCAAATTACAACTGCTTAATCAAGACTTTCACATCTACAACTGCCATGCACATTCCTGTGAACTCTGGAGGGTACTGGGCGATCCTCACTCGCGGCTCTAGGTGTGAAAAATGTTTTAACCATAATGTATTTAAAAAAAATATATGATATATATACATATATATATATATATACAGTACAGACCAAAAGTTTGGACACACCTTCTCATTCAAAGAGTTTTCTTTATTTTCATGACTATGAAAATTGCAGATTCACACTGAAGGCATCAAAACTATGAATTAACACATGTGGAATTATATACATAACAAAAAGTAGCCACCTTTTGCTTTGATTACTGCTTTGCACACTCTTGGCATTCTCTTGATGAGCTTCAAGAGGTAGTCACCTGAAATGGTCTTCCAACAGTCTTGAAGGAGTTCCCAGAGATGCTTAGCACTTGTTGGCCCTTTTGCCTTCACTCTGCGGTCCAGCTCACCCCAAACCATCTCAATTGGGTTCAGGTCCGGTGACTGTGGAGGCCAGGTCATCTGGCGCAGCACCCCATCACTCTCCTGCATGGTCAAATAGCCCTTACACAGCCTGGAGGTGTGTTTGGGGTCATTGTCCTGTTGAAAAATAAATAATGGTCCAACTAAACGCAAACCGGATGGAATAGCATGCCGCTGCAAGATGCTGTGGTAGCCATGCTGGTTCAGTATGCCTTCAATTTTGAATAAATCCCCAACAGTGTCACCAGCAAAGCACCCCCACCATCACAACTCCTCCTCCATGCTTCACGGTGGGAACCAGGCATGTAGAGTCTATCCGTTCACCTTTTCTGCGCCGCACAAAGACACGGTGGTTGGAACCAAAGATCTCAAATTTGGACTCATCAGACCAAAGCACAGATTTCCACTGGTCTAATGTCCATTCCTTGTGTTATTTTGCCCAAACAAGTCTCTTCTGCTTGTTGCCTGTCCTTAGCAGTGGTTTCCTAGCAGATATTCTACCATGAAGGCCTGATTCACACAGTCTCCTCTTAACAGTTGTTCTAGAGATGTGTCTGCTGCTAGAACTCTGGGTGGCATTGACCTGGTCTCTAATCTGAGCTGCTGTTAACCTGCGATTTCTGAGGCTGGTGACTCGGATGAACTTATCCTCCGCAGCAGAGGTGACTCTTGGTCTTCCTTTCCTGGGGCGGTCCGCATGTGAGCCAGTTTCTTTGTAGTGCTTGATGGTTTTTGTGACAGCACTTGGGGACACTTTCAACGTTTTCCCAATTTTTCAGACTGACTGACCTTCATTTCTTAAAGTAATGATGGCCACTCGTTTTTCTTTAATTAGCTGCTTTTTTCTTGCCATAATACAATTTCTAACAGTCTATTCAGTAGGACTATCAGCTGTGTATCCACCTGACTTCTCCACAACGCAACTGATGGTCCCAACCCCATTTATAAGGCAAGAAATACCACTTATTAAACCTGACAGGGCATACCTGGAAGTGAAAACCATTTCAGGTGACTACCTCTTGAAGCTCATCAAGAGTGTGCAAAGCAGTAATCAAAGCAAAAGGTGGCTACTTTGAAGAACCTAGAATATGACATATTTTCTGCTGTTTCACACTTTTTTGTTATGTATATAATTCCACATGTGTTAATTCATAGTTTTGATGCCTTCAGTGTGAATCTACAATGTTCATAGTCATGAAAATAAAGAAAACTCTTTGAATGAGAAGGTGTGTCCAAACTTTTGGTCTGTACTGTATATTTATATATATATATATATATATATATATATATATATACTTACTTCTTGACAGCCCCGGGCTGGACGATGGCGAGGCAACCGGCAGGTGAGCCGGCCACAGCTGAAGGGCCGGCCGATGATGATGAAGAAGCCTACAATAAGAGCACATACTGATTAATGCAACAAATCAAATAGTACAGACTACAAGCATTGATTTTATGCTTACCGGCTACTGAGTACGACGGCGCCTTCTGGGTGGGTGTCTCCAATCAAAAGTTTCCGGGGAAGACATCTGTATGCAAAATGAAACCAGACAAAATGTAGATAAAGTTAAAAGAACTTGTTTAGAGCACTGTTTCCAGAGATATCACCCAATTATTTTTTTTAAATACTTACTATATACAAGATAAATTGGTGCTTGCCCACCACAGAACTTTCTATTAAAACTTTTATTTTTTGACGAACCTAATGAAAAAAGTACCATAATCCCCCAAGTGCCATAAGTCCCCCCCCAGAGCCAGCAGCCATCCTCCAGAGCCAGCAGCCCCCACAGAGCCAACAGCACCCCACAGTGCCAGCAGCCACCACCAGAGCCATCACCCCCCCCCCACAGTGCCAGCAGCCACTGCCAGAGCCAACAGCCAACTCAGTGCCAGAAGTTCCCTCAGTGCCAGCAGCCCCCGTAGTGCCAGCAGCCCCCCTAGTGCCATCAGTCCCCCACAGTGCCAGCAGCCCCCCAATGCCAGTAGCCCCCACTAGTGCCATCAGCCCCCCCCCAGTGCCATTAGCCTAGGGCTGCAAATGGCATCAAAATATGGTTTAGAGCATGGCAAGTGTTCTGCAAACAAATATGGATAGGGAAATGACTTTAAATAACATAAAATAGATAAAAATAGGAGGCGGTGGAAGTGGTGTGGGTGAAAGCGGCAGTGGAGGAGGAGGAGGTAGCCTACACTGCTTTTTGGTTTTAAATTTATTTAAATTTTTTAAAATTTAAAACATTGGGAAATATAACGTGCTAAACGCAAGTTCAGACAATACACTGGCTGCAGGGAAGGCCAGCACCTCCAAGGTGCAAAGGGCAAGCTCAGGTGCCCAATTTTGAGACCCAGAAGTTGAAGGGGGCAGATCAATCATTTAGTACGTGTAGGCGTGTGCACACATACTGCTCCACCATGTCGCAGGTCCCCGTGATGTCCACGATCCAAATGGATATCTTCTCTATCAACTTTGGATGTTTTTTTATGCGCCTACCATGTTGATTACAGGTGGCGGGGGAATCAGAGTGCCAGGTCGGAGAGGGAGCCAGAGAAAGGGATACCACATCCAAAGGAGGTTAAGGATGAAATTAAATGTAATAGAGTGGAAATGTGGGACAAAGTATTGAAGGAAAAGCTTCAAAGTTAAAGGGAACCTGTCACCTGGATTTTGGGTATAGAGCTGAGGACATGGGCTGCTATATGGCCGCTAGCACATCCGCAATATCCAGTCCCCATAGTTCTGTATGATTTTATTGAGTAAAAAAAAAACGATTTGATACATATGCAAATTAACCTGAGATGAGTCCTGTCCCTGACTCATCTCACGTACAGGACTCATCTCAGGGACAGGACTCGTCTCAGGTTAATTTGCATATGCATCAATTCGGGTTTTTTTACACAATAAAAGCACACAGAGCTATGGGGACTAGATATTGCAGATGTGCTAGCGGCAATCCAGCAGTCCATGTCCTCAGCTCTACACCCAAAATCCAGGTGACAGGTTCCCTTTAAGAAAGGGGCGCGTGGCAATTACACACTCCTGACTCGGGGAGGTAGTGACGATAAATAATAATGCAGGACTCTATTAAGATGCCCTGTTATTTGAATGATTTATAAAAAATTACAGGGAATGTCACTGCGGTATTTTGGATTAGGAAACGTTAGACAGGAGAGGCCCTGCTGCCGATTTGTTGACTCTAGATAACTTCTGCCTGATCGCACACCCCTGTAACGTCCACTATCCATTTGGATATCTTCTCTATCAACTTTCGATGTTCTTTTCTGAGCCTACAATGTTGATCATGGTTAGCGGCGAATCAGGGTTCCAAGCCAGAGAGGGAGCATGAGAAAGAGAGACCACATCCAAGGGAGATAAATAGATGAAATTTAATTTTGATTGAGCGGAAATATGGGAAAATGTATTAAAACAGAAGAATAGAAGGAAAGGGCCAATTAAAGACGATTTTTAGAAATTTAAGTCCCTGTCACCTATGCAGAGTAGGGGTTTTTCATCGCCAGAAATGGGTTAATGTTACTCACCAATGGAACATATTATAAAAAAAAAAAATTGGTCCCTGTCACCTATGCTGGGCAGGGGAAAAATTGTTGAATGTCACCCGAAAATGTAAAAATAAAATTTGTGAAATTTATTAAGCTGTCAATTAGATAGAGCAGGGGTATATCACAGCCAAAAATTGTTTAATTTCACCCCAAAATGTAACAGACAAATAAGTGATTTTTTTTACCCGTCAACTAGGTATAGCAGTGGTATATCACATCCAAAAATAGGTGAATTTCACCCACAAATGTAACAGACAAATTAGTGTTTTTTTTTTTTTGCCTGTCTACTAGGTATAGCAGTGGTATATCACACCTAAAAATTGTTGAATTTCACCCGAGCACTGTTTTTTGGCTTTAATTTTATTTTATTATTATTATTATTAGGGTACACCCCAAAAGAGTGGGAAATATCAAAAATACAACAATGAGTAATTGCGACCTCTTCCACCTCCTCTGCCTTAGCCTTCTGCTTCCACTGTGCCCCCGCTATCAGGTGGGAATGCCACTAGCAGCACATCTACCAGCGTGCGCTTGTACTCAAGCATCTTACAATCACACTCAAGTGATGGAATTAAGGACAGTACGTTGTCCTTGTAACGGGGATCCAGCAGCGTGGCCACCCAGTAATCAGCACAAGTTAGAATGTGGGCAACTCGGCGGTCGTTGCGGAGACACTGCAGCATGTAATCTCTCATGTGTGCCAGGCTGCCCAGAGGCAACAAAAAGCTGTTCTCTATGGGAGGTATATCGACTGTGTCCTCTGTATCCCCCTAGCCACGCACCAGTGATGGCCATGAGCTGGTCTAGGTGCCATCCTGCTGCAAACACGGTATGTCCTCCTCCATATCCTCCACCTCGTCATACTCCAGAACTGTGCGCTGGCTGGACAATTGTGTACCTGGCATTTGTGGGTGCAGGAACCAACCCTTGGAGACACTTGTGGATGACGGGCCTGGAAACCCTACAAAATGATCCCTCTTCCTCCTCCTCCTCCTTCCTGTGCCACATCCTCTTCCATCATCGCCAGCAGCGTTTTTTCAAGGAGGCATAGAAGTGGGATAGTAATGCTGAGAATGGCAGTTATTGGCACTGGCCATGTTGGTGGAGTACTCAAAACAGCACAACAAGGAACATAGGTGTCGCATGGAGGCCCAGTCATTGGTGGTGAAGTGGTGCTGTTCCGCAGAACGACTCACCCGTGCGTGCTGCAGCTGAAACTCCACTATCGCCTGCTTGTGCAAGGTGGAGTTCCACCTTGTGGGCACGTTGCATATGAGGCGGTGAGTAGGAATGCCGAAGTTACGCTGCAGCGCTGACAGGCGATCAGCAGCACGGTGAGCACAGATGGCCCGCACTTTTTGCAGCAGCTCTGACATATCAGGGTTATTTTTAAAGAACATCTATGCCACCAAATTCAGCACCTGCCCCAGGCAAGAGATGTGCATCAAATTGGCTAGTCCCAGAGTTGCTACGAGATTTTACCCATTATTGCGCATCACCAGGCCGGGTTTGAGGCTCACTGGCACCAACCACTCATCGGTCTGTTGTTCAAGGCCCGTCCATAGCTCCTCCATGGTGTGGGGTTTTTACCCCAAACAGATACATTTAAAAACTGCCTGCTGTCGTTTACCCCTGGCTGTAGGGGTAAAATGCCTAGCTGAAGTTGGTGGGAAAGGTGTTACGCTGACCGGATGAGGAGCCAGTAGAGAATGAGGAAGTGGAGTAGGAGGAGGAAGCAACAGGAGGCAAACTGAAGTGCCCTGCAATCCTCAGTGGTGGAAGGACATGCGGCAGACTGCTATCCGCCTTAGGCCCAGCCGCCACTGCATTTACCCAGTGTGCTGTTATAGAGATATAACGGCCCTGACCGTGCTTACTGGTTCATGTATCCGTAGTGAGGTGCACTTTGCCACAGATGGCTTTGCGCAGTGCACACCTGATTTTGTACCCCACTTGGTTGTGCAAGGAAGGGATGGCACGCCTGGAAAAGTAGTGGCGGCTGGGTATGACGTACTGTGGGCAGCCACTGCCATAAAGCTTTTAAAACTCTCCGTCTCCCCCAGGCGGAATGACAGCATTTCAAAGTACAGTCATTTTGAAATGCTGCCATTCAGGGCTAGTGATCGCAAGTGGGTAGGGGGTACTTCCTCTTCTGCTCCAGTGTTTGGGAGATGGAGTGCTGAACACTGTGGAGATGCATGGTGACCCAGAAGGATGTGCTGCTGGCAGATCCTCTGTTTGTGGTGTGGCAGTTGGCACTGTCACTCCAGAGGTTGATGAAGAGGCCGAGACTGCAGCAGAAGAGGAAGCAGGAGCCAGAGACCTTTCTTGGTTTTTGAGGTGTCTACTCCACTGCAGCTCGTGCTTTGCACTTAGATGCCTGGTCATGCAGGTTGTGCTCAGGTTGAGAACGTTTATGCCTCGCTTCAGGCACTCGTGTCTTGTCGTCAGCACATTGTCTGAAGAAGTGCCACACTAGGGAACTCCTTGGAGCTGGATTTGGTGTGCTCGGTACCTTGCTGCGGTTGGCAGTAGCAGGCTTACTGTCTAGGGGACGGCCGCTCCGCTTTTTCACTCTGCTACCTCTTCTGCTGTGCTGGTGGCTCTGTGTGACCACCGCCTCTTCCTCCGAACTACACAGGTCACTCGCATGACCTTGATTCCATGTGGGGGTCGAGGACCTCATCGTCCTCCACATCATCTTCCACCCAGTCTTCCCCCCTGCCTTCCTTGTCGGTTTGCAAATTTTCGAAAGCCCCAGCAGTTGGGACCGGTGTTTCGTCATCATCTTAGACGTGCTGCAATGGTCCTCCCATGTACTCATCTTGAAACATAAGTGGTTGGGCATCGGTGCACACAATCTCTTCCACTTCTGGGGCAGGGATAGGCTGATGGCTCTGGGAAACCCTTCTAATAGAGTCATCAAAAAGCAGAAGAGACTGCTGCATGACTTGGGGCTCAGGCTGCTTGGTTGATTTGCAAGGGGGTGAGGTGAAAGACTGATGGAGATCGGCTCCAGGTGCCAAATCTGATCTTTCAGGAGGAGACTGTGTGGGAGACAATGTGAAGGAACTGGAGGCACTGTCAGCAACCCAATCTACTATTGCCTGTACTTGTTCTGGCCTCATTTGTAGAGCCGCTTTAGGCCCGACTAAATACAGCAGCAGGTTTTGTCAACTACTCGCACCTGAGGAAGGGGTTTCATTTGTGCGTGTAGCTGGCACAGATCGACCACGTCCTTTCCCTGCAACAGGAGCTCCAACAGCAGCACCACGACCGGGGCCACATCCCTTATTTGATGCTCTCCTCATATTTTTCAGATTTAGGATCTTGCCCTAAATGGGTGGTTTTTTTTAATAGCAGAATAGAGCAACAGTATCTAAATGGTGTAACTCATACGTAAAGATGTAGACTAGGCCGCATTTTAAAATTGTTGCCCAAAATGGGTGGTTTTTTAATAGCAGAATAGAACAACAGTATCTAATTGATAGCAGCGTCTAATATACCTGCTACCTGGTCCTCTGGTGGTCCCTTTTGCTTGGATCGAACACCAGAGGACACAAGTAGTTCAGTAAAGTACCACCAAACACCACTATACTAAACTACACCCCCCTGTCACTTATTAGCCCCTTATGAACCCCTGACCACCCATGATCACCCCATATAGATTCCCTGATCACCCCCCTGTCATTGATCACCCCCCTGTCATTGATCACCCCCCTGTATGGCTCCATTCAGACTTTTTTTGGGCCCAAGTTAGCAGATTTTTTTTTTCTTACAAAGTTTCATATTCCACTAACTTGTGTCAAAAAATAAAATCTTACATGAACTCACCATACCCCTCACGGAATCCAAATGCGTAAACATTTTTAGACATTTATATTCCAGACTTCTTCTCACGCTTTAGGGCCCCTAAAATGCCAGGGCTGTATAAATACCCCACATGTGACCCCATTTCGGAAAGAAGACACCCCAAGGTATTCCATGAGGGGCATGGCGAGAATTTTTTATTTTTTGACACAAGTTAGCGGAAAATTATGATTTTTTTTTCATTTTTTTTCTTACAAAGTCTCATATTCCACTAACTTGTGACAAAAAATAAAAAAAATCTAGGAACTCGCCATGCCCCTTACGGAATACCTTGGGGTGTCTTCTTTCCAAAATGGGGTCACTTGTGGGGTAGTTATACTGCCCTGGCATTTTAGGGGCCCATATGCGTGAGAAGTAGTTTGCAATCAAAATGTGTAAAAAAATGGCCTCTGAAATTCGAAAGGTGCTCTTTGGAATGTGTGCCCCTTGTGCCCCTTTGCCCACCTTGGCTGCAAAAAAGTGTCACACATGTGGTATCGCTGTACTAAGGAGAAGTTGAGGAATGTGTTTTGGGGTGTCATTTTACATATACCCATGCTGGGTGAGATAAATATCTTGGTCAAATGCCAACTTTGTATAAAAAAATGGGAAAAGTTGTCTTTTGCCAAGATATTTCTCTCACCCAGCATGGGTATATTTAAAATGACACCCCAAAACACATTCCCCAACTTCTCCTGAGTACGGCGATACCAGATGTGTGACACTTTTTTGCAGCCTAGGTGGGCAAAGGGGCACACATTCCAAAGAGCACCTTTCGGATTTCAACAGTCATTTTTTACAGATTTTGATTTCAAACTTCTTCTCACGCATCTGGGCCCCTAAAATGCCAGGGCAGTATAACTACCCCACAAGTGACCCCATTTTGGAAAGAAGACACCCCAAGGTATTTTGTGATGGGCATAGTGAGTTCATGGAAGTTTTTATTTTTTATCACAAGTTAGTGGAATATGAGACTTTGTAAGAAAAAAAAAAATCATCATTTTCCGCTAACTTGTGACAAAAAAATAAAAAGTTCTATGAACTCACTATGCCCATCAGCGAATACCTTAGGGTGTCTACTTTCCGAAATGGGGTCATTTTTGGGGTGTTTGTACTGTCTGGGCATTGTAGAACCTCAGGAAACATGACAGGTGCTCAGAAAGTCAGAGCTGCTTCAAAAAGCGGAAATTCACATTTTTGTACCATAGTTTGTAAACGCTATAAATTTTACCCAAACCATTTTTTTTTTTGCCAAACATATTTTTTTTTATCAAAGACATGTAGGACAATAAATTTAGCGAAAAAAAAATATATGGATGTCGTTTTTTTGGCAAAATTTTACAACTGAAAGTAAAAAAAATGTCATTTTGTTGCAAAAAAATCGTTAAATTTCGATTAATAACAAAAAATGTCAGCAGCAATGAAATACCACCAAATGAAAGCTCTATTAGTGAGAAGAAAAGGAGGTAAAATTCATTTGGGTGGTAAGTTGAATGACCGAGCAATAAACGGTGAAAATAGTGTAGTGCAGAAGTGTAAAAAGTGGCCTGGTCATTAAGGGTGTTTCAGCTAGGGGGGTTGAAGTGGTTAATAAATGAATATGACAGCAGTATATAACCCTTGAATTTTACACATGCTGATGCTGCAAGGCCAGAAAAATGGTGTATTTTGCCCAAAAAAGGGTGCTTTATTAATTGAAGAATATAACCACAGTATATAAAGGATGTGTCTCACACGCCCTGATTCAGACTAGGCCGCAATTAAATTTGTTTGTCCAAAATGGCTGTATTTCAAATAACTGAATAGAACCACAGTACGTAAAGGCTGTATCTCACAATGGCATATGCAGCAAAGGCTGCAAAATATACTTTTTTGCCGAAAAAGGGTGTTTGTTTAATAACTGAATATGACAGCAGTATATAACCCTTGAATTTTACATGTGCTGATGCTTCAAGGCAAGAAAAATGGTGTATTTTGCCCAAAAAAGGGTGTTTTATTATTAGAATATAACCACAGTATATAAAGGGTATATCTCACACGCCCTGATCCCAAGTAGGCCGCAATTAAATTTGTTTGCCCAAAATGGTTGTATTTCAAATGAGTACTGAATAGAACCACAGTATGTAAAGGCTGCATCTCACAATGACATATGCAGCAAAGGCTGCAAAATAAACTTTTTTGCCCAAAAACAGAATATGAAAGCTGTATATATTAAACTTGAATTTCACACGTGCAGATTTGTAAAATTGTGGATTTTGTTTTAAAAAACCCAGAAAATTATGGCTATATTTCTAGCTTAAATTGTCCACTGACTAATCCTGCAAATGCACCAGATGTTGTATATTGCCAAAAAAGGGTGATTTTTTAAAACCAGATTGTTAGTGCAGTTTTTCAAGCTTGGATTTTAATGTCACAAAAGCTCAGATGCAGTGCTGGTGCACTGAGCTTGCATAAAATGGCCGCCGCCTCTGCCCACCTAACTAACAGACGAATACAAGTTATTTTCTTCTGTCACTGGGCTCAGAGCAGGGTAAAAAGATTGTGCCCTGCACCCACACAACTAAATGTATGATGATCATTGATGATGAGATGATCATTGCTCACAATGGACGGACACTTAATGAGATAGAAAAAGAGATTGAGGAAATCCTGGGTAACCTACAGGTAGAATGCTCCAAGGGAGAACTAGCAGCATTGGAAAAAGAGATCGACAATTCGTCCCAGGAATGGGGAGATCAGTTATCGGCTGTCAAAACTCGTAAGCTCCAACGTGATATAATGGACAAGGAATGTCACGAGGGCGTCAAGAGCCACGTCTGACTCCGTTATACCCGGGGTCAGGAAGTCGCAGCAGGTGGCTGCGCGCTCTATGTCTAAAGATCACGCTGTTTCTTAATGATAGTTTTCTGTGTTTGCCTTACTATCCTTTTTGTTTCACTCAGGGATCCGTAGCTTCTCCTCCTCAGCTGTTTCTTGTCTGTCACTCCCAATCTCCTTATATTCTCCTCTCTCATTTCTCTGGTTGCCAGATATAGAGCTTCCTGCCTGGACTTCTATACTGACCCACTGGAGCTGTGAATCCTGGTTGTTGTTCCAGAGTGTTACCCTCCGGATCCCTGTTGGGCTTTTTGTTGTCTTCTGTTATCGCCCACCTGGGATTATATGTTGTCTGTATTGTCTGTCCTCCCCTTGGTGTTTTCCTTTAGAGTTAGTGGTGCGGACTAGTGTTCCCACCACCCTATTCACTAACTAGGGCTCATCTTAGGGAAAGCCAGGGTTTTAGGCACGCGATCGGTCTACGGGTGAGGAACCCGTCTAGGGACGTCAGGGCAGTCAGGTGCCAGCCTCAAGGTGAGATAGGGGTCACCACCTTTCCCTCTCCCTTGGACAGAGCCTTCCTCTTTTCCTCCCTTTGTGTCACGTATGTGATAGACACGCCGGCCGTGATAAGGAAATTTAGAGGGTGTACACGTGTGCCCTGCACCCACATAACTAAATGTATGTAGATCGCTGAGTTAGATTCCAGTTTTGAACAAAGATTCTCTCCTATTCTCTCCCTGAAATCACCAGCCGCATCCTCTCCCTACACTAGTAACAGCAGAGTGACGTGCAGTGCTACGTGACTCAAGCTTATATAGAGGCTGGGTCACATGCTGCACTGGCCAATCACAGCCATGTAATTAGTAGGCATGGCTGTGATGGCTTCTAAGAGCACAGAGTTAAATGCTTGTTGATTCTCCAGAGCTATCATCCTACACCCTATCTATTCACACAACTCCCTTTCAAACAAATCAACATATCGTTCCTAGTTTGGCTCTCTGAAGTATAGACGGGAAGCTGTCTCTCTCTCGAAACTACCCAGAACTCTTTGCAATAAGAAGCAATGACTTATATGTATCTCGTGACCTACCGTATTTTTCGCTTCATAAGACGCACTTTTTTCCCCCAAAAGTGGGAGGGAATGCCCCTGCGTCTTATGGGGCGAATGCTGCCATTTTACATCGCAGTCTGCGATGCTGCAGCATCGCAGACTGCAATGTATCAGCTGGACGGGGGAGGGAGGAGAGGCCAGTGTCATGCAAATGCGGCGGGGCGGTGCGTTCATTGTACTCTGGTGGGGGATCTGTGGATGGCACTGTCATGGGGGGTGGATCTGTGGATGGCACTGCTATATATGTGTTACCCACAGATCCCCCACCCAATAACAGTGCCATCCACATATCCCACACCCCATAATAGTGGCATCCACAGATCACCCCCCCATAACGGTGCCATCCACAGATCACCCCCCATAACAGTGCCATCCACAGATCTCCCCCTCCATAACAGTGCCATCCACATATCCCCACCCCATAATAGTGGCACCTACAGATGCCCTAATAACCTGTGGGAGGGGCCGGTGTTATGCCAATGCGGCCCCACTGCTCACTCACTGCTTTATTGCCTAAACCTTTTATAATAATAGCTTTCATTGAAGTTCCGATCCCCAGCCCCATCTGTACTTCTTACTAAATGTCCTATAGCAGGCAGAGCAGGGCGGGGGGCCGTCCGGAACTCACTGACGTCATGTGCCTGCGCCGCCTACTTCATTTATAAAGTAGGCGGCACAGGCATGTGACGTCATTGAGTTCAGACCGGCCGCCCGCCCTGCTCTGCCTGCTACAGGACATTTAGTAAGTAGTACAGATGGGGCTGGGGATAGGAACGTCAATGAAAGCTATTATTATAAAATGTTTAGACAATAAAGCAGTGAGTGAGCAGTGGGGCCGCATTGGCATGACACCGGCCCCTCCCACAGGTTATTAGGGCATCTGTAGGTGCCACTATTATGGGGTGGGGATATGTGGATGGCACTGTTATGGAGGGGGAGATCTGTGGATGGCACTGTTATGGGGGGTGATCTGTGGATGGCACCGTTATGGGGGGGTGATCTGTGGATGCCACTATTATGGGGTGTGGGATATGTGGATGGCACTGTTATTGGGTGGGGGATCTGTGGGTAACACATATATAGCAGTGCCATCCACAGATCCACCCCCCATGACAGTGCCATCCACAGATCCACCTCCATAACAGTGCCATCCACAGATCACCCCCATAACAGTGCCATCCCCAGATTACCCCCCATAACAGTGCCATCCACAGATCACCCTCCCATAACAGTGCCATCCACAAATCCACCCCATAACAGTGCCCCCTCAGATCCCCCCATACCCTCCTCATACCCTCCTCTAACCTCATTTCATTCTGTACACCTGCTTTTACAAAATAAAGCTTTTGAAACTCAAAAAAGAAAATTTAGGAATAAATAGAACTGACGCAGTATATGGGCTCATGCACATGAACATAGTTTCTGTGTTCATTCCATTTTTTTTACAGACCGTATGCACAATCACTAATTTCAATGGGTCCGCAAAAAAAAAAACAGAAGTTACTGTGTGTGCATTGTGTTTCCATATGTCCGTTCCACAAAAGAATAGAACATGTCCTATCATTGTCCTCATCACAGACAAAGATAGTACTGTTCTATTAGGGGCCATCTGTTCCGTTCCACAAAATACAGAATGCACACAGACGTCATCCATTTTTTTTGTGGATCTGTTTTTTGTGCACTGCAAAATACATATGGTCGTGTGCATGAACCCTAAGTCTCTCTGCACTCTCCCGCTCCAATATTCTTCTATTAATCATTTGCATCAGTACTGTCCCTAGTGCATGAGTGCTTGCCATAATTCTCCCTGTGCTTAGGGAAAATGGTGGAGACCGCACCGAGTGAGGGTTTTATACGGCTGTGACATCATGGCTATCTGCGGATTGGCTGGCCGCATGGCATTATGGGTGATCTTGCGTTCCCTGGCTTGTCTACTCTACATTTAGTTTTGCTACGTAACATTTGCAGCCGCCATTTTAGAAAAACCTTTCTTCATTTAGAATTGAAGTTTTCCTAAACTTCGGTCTGAATTCCACTATGAATGCTTCACTTCGCTAAAAACTATTTATGATTAGTGTTAATTTGTCACTGTGTGTCATCTGTTAGTTTGGCACTGCATAGTTCTGGCTGGCTGATGAGGGTTGGCTATAGTTAATAGTTTACACATCAATCGATTTTATGACTTTGAATAGATCTGCAAATGTTTGCTCAAATATGAGCCCATAAGCTTGAATGAAAGATTTTATAGCAGACAGCAACAGCTGACCACTAAAGATGTTGTACAGTTTATCAGATGGACCTGTAACTTTGCTAAAGGTGTTGTCCAGGATTTTACTATTTATGACCTATGCACAAGATAGTCCATTAATATCTGACTGGTGGGAGTCTGACACTGCTCACTGTCATTGATCAGCTTCCTCGAGGCAAATATGACACTGGAAATCAGTGACAGAACTCCACAACTCTGTCTATGTGCAGAGGATGTAGGTTGTAACTGTAATGCTGCTCCCAATCACCACAATAAAAGCAGCATTGCACTAACCTGTGGATTTAGCGGTTTAGTTCAGCACTAACTTTGCTGGAGCTACCAAGCAACATCTGGTTGGCAGGGGTGTGGGATGTGGACCCCTGGATCAGGTATTGATGACCTACCCTGAGGATATCAATAGTAAAATCTTAGACAACCACTTTAAGGTTCTCAGAGTCAAATAGATTTTTAAAGGGGCTGTCCGGATTCAGAGCTGAACATAGACATACCCATAATATCACCCAGGCAGCCCCCCCCCCTGACTTGAGCATTGGAGCAGTTAATGCTCTCCTTAGGCAGCCCCCCCCCCCCCCCAACTTGAGCATCGGAGCAGTTCATGCTCTCCTTTGCCCTAAATCGTGCAGGGCAAAGGCATTTTGCGCAGGGCAAGGGAAAGCATCGGCGCATGAGGGGGGGGGGGGGGGGGAGGTGGCTGCCTGGGTGAAATTATGGGTATGTCCTGGTTCAACTCTGAACCCAGACAACCCCTTTAAGGGCAATTTTAAAAATGTATTGTACACCCAACAGTATAATGCTCGACGGAAGAAGAGTCTACCTTTCAATGCATCTAAGTTATTGCCTAAATGTAATTTTTTTCTCTATTTTATTAATACATTTTTTTGACTTAGTGTTAACTTATTTGGTAACTGTTTCATCATCAGCAGATACTTCTGAGTTTGCTACCATTACTGTAAATTATTTTTTTTAAAATTAAAATCTTCACATTTCCAAAACGATTGAGTTTTTATACTCAGTGTGTGCTCAGTTAGATTTGCTGGCAAAAATATCAAGTTTGTGCCAATATGTGAAGGGAGAATATATTTCATACTTTCCCATCTTTACCTCTACACTTACTGCACATTCAAAGTTGCATGACAGTTTCTTCTCCTTAATGAGACCCAGTGCTGGACTGAGATATTATTAGAGATCTCTCAGAGCAGGTCAGATGCAGTCACTTGTCATTAAATGTATAAAAAAAAATGATTTTTTTTTTTTTTTATACTTTCTAACATGGTAGGTAAACAAAGTAGACTGACATCTATTGCCAGTCCAGTGGATGTGATAAAGTATTTCATTATATATACTATTTTTGAGCCCATTATACAATGATATAAAGACAAGTATAACAAGAGTAGTTGTCACAATTAGTTACAGGTATTTGTATGCAACCTGACACATAAATCTCCACTTTTCCCTTTACAGCTTTCATATTTCAAACTTTATTTTAGAATATGTTGAAATATAATCATAGTGCACTGCATTTTATATTATACAATTTTTATAAATATCTATCTTTGAAATAGAAAAATATGATTATTTGAAATTTTTTACATATTTTACACATTTATATAAATGACATATATAGATGACACTATTATTATTATTATTATTATTATTATTATTATTATTTATTGTTATAGCGCCATTCATTCCATATTGCTGTACATATGAAAAGGGTTAAACATACCGTACATAATACAGGGAATTGCACTAATCATGAACAAGACGAGTTACAGACTGTTACAGAGGGAAAGAGGCATCATCAATGAGATTATAGATTTTATAATTACTGTGGGTATATAGAGATGTGTCCTTTCTTACCTTTTCTCTTGGCTCAGCATATCCTGAAATTTATGGCACAGGATTTTATTATTATATATTTTTTTATCTATCCTATACACTTCTATTTGTAGACATTTGGTGATTGTGATGTCAGTTGCCTTCTGTCAACGGTTTAGCTAGCATGTTGCAATATAATGTTGAATTTGTTAATGAGAAACTGAGTTCTTAAAGGGGACTTCTTAAATGAATAAAATAAAATTATTGAAAATATGTATATATTACTTTATTATAAATATATTTCTTAATACTTTTCATTAGTTATAATTGCTCATTTTGTATACATAGCAATTATTAGGGAAAATAAAATGGCTATCGCCCTATTAGTACAAACAAAACCTATGCTAATCACACAGCAGAACAGGTTATGGGCCCTTTACACAGGCCGATCATCGCTAATGAGCCTTACTAACACTTGTTAGTGATGATTTTGCAGTGGAAATGCACTGCCGATTACCCGATGAGCAAGCTAAATGCCCATTCATCGGGTAATTGTATATTTTGTGCAGCACAAAAGATCATCATTTCCCAGTGGCAGATTGTGCTGTTTAAACATAATCTGCTGCAGGGAAACAATGAGGCAGTATGGGGAAGAGCAATGGCATTAGCGGTCACTCCTCCCATACTCTGGAGGAGCTGGAGGAGATCACCAGTCTCCTCCGTTAGTGATCAGCAGATTGTCAGGAATGAACGCTTCCTTCCCAACAATCTGCTAGATTGTCGCCCCGTTTAAAGAGACCATTACTTACTACAATTATGGGAATTATGATCCTAAATACAACTCATAAAATCATTGGCTGAATCTCTGTAGTAATGGAGTTCATGAGGAGACAGCTGTAGTACAGAGGAGGGTGGGAGAGTGGTAGTGATAGCAGTTGAATTCTGTTGCCTACAGCCTCACATTATGTCTTGTCCTCCTCTTTGTAGTTCAGGTGTCTACTCATCAACTCTATTCCTACAGAGATTCAGCTGAAGATCATATTAGCTGGATCCAGGATCATAAATCCCTAACAAGGGGAAGATGAGACAGATCTTTAGCCCAGTGTTGTGAAGTAACTTGTCCTGCTGTGTGATTAGGACAAGTTTTGAGTGTACTAATAGGACAGCAGCCATTTTATTCCCCAGATATTTGCTCCCAATACAAAACAAGCCTTTACAACTAATGAAAATAATTTGGGAATATTGCTAAAATAAATTAACATTTAAATATTTTAAATAATTTTATTTTATTACTTCCCAGAGAACCTCTTTAACCAATTTTGAGTTAAGAAAATGGTGGACACATCTCTAGTTGCCCAGTAGTGTAAAAGGGTTTTCCACCAATGATGCTTTTATTTATTTTTTCAGATCCTCACAGCATGGCTGGATCCTTGGTGGTGAGAAGTGATGGACGAACATCGGCCGGCACAATTCACGAACGTGATCAAATGTTTGCGAACCGCAAGTTCACGGCGGGCCCCATTCACTTTAATGGCAGGCGAACCTGAAAAAAAATCAGGTCATATTTGCAGCCACCAAATACTTACTAGAAGTTCACAAATCGTCCCACAACATGGACAGTGATATACCAGATGGGGATCAATGGCGAAAATTCCCACAAAAAATATGTATTTTAATCAGGGGTCATTTTTATGCATCTTAAATGGAAACAGTCAAAAATGTGCCCTGCTGGAGCTTAGAAATTTTTTATTTTAGACCACGGGAGTACAGGCCCCAAACATTAGGCATTCAACGGACAGAAAACATCAAGTGATTATGTGGTTGGAGGTATATAATATTAGACGGTCATTGGATATCAGATTTAATGTAGACCAGTAGACTACAGGCCCCAAAAATTATTCATTCACCGTACATAAAAGAAAAATTGATAATGTGGCTGGAAGTACATTAGGCGGTCACCGTATACCAATTTTACTGTTGGCCAGTTCGATTACAGGCCCCAAAAATTATGCATTCACCGTATGTGGCTGGAGGTATATTAGACGTTCTTTGGATAACATTTTTACTTCAGGCCAGTGGAGTACAGGCCCCAAAAATTATTCATTCAACGTACAGAAAAGAACAAGTGATTATATGGCTGGAAGTATATTAGATTGTCATTGGATATAAAATTTACTGCAAGCCAGTACAAATACATGTCAAATACATATGCTTAAAAGAACTAAAAATATAGAATTAAATTAAAAACATGGCTAATAAAATCCCCCCTCTTGAATCAACTCCAAATGATAATAGGTTTCATTCGATAACAAGTGGTCGTCACAGGTGTGTAATTCCTCCAAGGCCCCAACAATTAGGCATTCACCGTACAGAAAAGATCAAGTGATTATGTGGCTGGAGGTATATTAGACGGTCAATGGATATCAATTTTACTGTAGGCCAGTGGACTATAGGCCCCAAAAATTATTCATTCACCGGACAGAAAACAACAAGTGATTATGTGGCTGGAGGTACATCAGGCGGTCACCGAATAGCAATTTTACTGTTGGCCAGTTAGATTACAGCCCCCAAAAAAATGTATTCACCGTACATAAGAGATCAAGTGATTATGTGGCTGGAGGTATATTAGACGGTCGATGGATATCAATTTTACTTCAGGCCAGTGGACTACAGACCCCAAAAATGAATAATTCAACGTACAGAAAAGAACAATTGATAATGTGGATGGAGGTACATTAGGCAGTCACCGTATGACAATTTTACTGTTGGCTAGTGTTGATCGGGAATATTTTAATCGCTAATTTTTATTGCGAATATTGGCACTTCGAGAATTCGAAAATATCTAGAATATAGTGCTATATTTTCATAATCACAAATATTCTAGATTTTCTTTCATCAGTACCCATGATCCCTCACTGCTTCTTGCTTGTGGGCCAATGAGAAGGCTGCAATATCTTTGACTTTAGGAATAGTGTTGATCGCAAATTTTTGTATCGCAAGTTTTCCGATTGTCGGTTTTCGCAATCAAGAAAAAAATGACTGGAGATCAAAAATTCTGGAATTCGCAAATATATGATGAATATTCACCCAAATATTCGCGAAATATCGCAAATTCGAATATTGCCCCTGCCGCTCATCATTGCTGTTGGCCAGTTAGATTACAGGCCCCAAAAATTATGCATTCACCGTATATAAAAGATCAAGAAATTATGTGGCAGAAGGTATTTTAGACGGCCAATAGATATCAATTTTACTGCAGGCCAGTGGACTACAGGCACCAAAAATTATTCATTCACCGGACAGAAAACATCAAGTGATTATGTAGCTAGAGGTATATTAGACGGTCATTAGATATAAATTTTAATGCAGATCAGTGGAGTACAGGCCCTAAATATTAGGCATTCACCAGACAGAAAACATCAAGTGATTATGTGGCTGGAGGTACATAATCTTTACTGCAGGCCAGTGGATCACAGGCCCAAAAAATTATTAATTCACTGTACAGAAAAGAACAATTGATAATGAGGCGATCACCGTACAACAGTTTTACTGTTGGCCAGTTAGAATACAGGTCCCAAAAAAATTATGCATTTAGTGTACAGAATAGATCAAGTGATAATGTGGCAGGAGGTATATTAGACGGTCAATGGATATCAATTTTACTGCAGGCCAGTGGAGTATCGGCCCCAAAAATTATTCATTCACCGTACAGAAAAGAACAAATTGTTATGTGGATGGAGGTACATTAGACGGTCATTGGATATCAATTTTACTGCAGGTCAGTACAAATACTCTCAGAAGTTAAATGTGACAGAATTAGAAGGTTTCAAGAAAGAAATGGATGAGGCCTTCCTGGTCTGGGAGAAACAAATTAAGGCTGTGAAAACCAGAAAATTCCAACGTGACCAGCAAGACATGGAAAGTAATAGAATGTATAAATGGAAGTACAAGACACAGGAGAGAAGATCACGGTCCGCCTCACTGTCCTCACGTATGTCAAGGAGTGAGGATGGCTCTACATCTGGGCAAGATACACGGAGATACCCAAGGAGGGATAATAAACGTAAAGCTGTAGAAATGAAACAACCTGCAGGGAGGAGGGGCCAAGATGGCGGACGCCAACTACAGGTAATTAACTTGTCAGAGCATGTGTTGACCAATGAACAAGTGTCACTACTGGCGAAAGGATTATCCTTTTCACCAACTTGTACATTTGATTATTTTTCCACAGTGAAGGACCTACACCTGTTTGCCAATCGCCTTATTTTTTAAAAGATTTATCACCAGAGGGGGGATCCTAATTTTGCTACGAAAATGGAACAGGAAGCACTAGCTAACTTAATTGCACTTTTGGATGAACAGGAAATAGCAGAAAAATCTGGTGAGTTTCCCAAGACCCTGATCTCTAAATCTAAGAACTTCCCAGTACTATCATTATATTCAAATGTGCATTACTTTGTCAAGCTGGTGGAACGTGAACTCTCACATATCTCTGACCAAAAGGGGAGAGATAATTGTAAGAGTGGGGAGAGACGAGCACTGAAGGAGATAGGGAAGTGGGAGGATGTGGTCTTAAAACAGGCGGACAAAGGGGGGAACATCGTGATTTGGCCCACATGCATGTATGAGAAGGAGGTGCAAAGACAGCTGCAGAATGGCAGCTGTTATAAGAAATTGACATTCAATCCCCTAATATAATTTAAGCAGGATTTGGAGGTCATCCTGCAATTAGGGGTTGAACAAGGGGTCATCTCAGGGAAACAGAGTTCCCACCTGTTACCAGACTATCCTGTGATTCCAACCTTGTACCTCTTGCCCAAGATCCACAAAGACCCGATGAAGCCCTCTGGTAGGCCCATCGTATCAGGGGTGAATGGTTTAAATGATGCAGTCTGTAAATACATTGATCATTTTTTACAGCCGCTGGTGGAGGGGTTACCTACACACTTAAAGGACACGATGGATATTTTGACGAAAATTGAGGGCATACATCTTGAACCTGACATGTTGATCGCCACATGCGATGTGGAATCGCTCTACACGTCAATTAAACATCATGACGGCACGATGAGTGGGTAAGGAGAAGTGCAATTTTATTCTAACCCTTCTCAATTACGTCCTTACCCATAACTTCTTCCTTTTTGGGGGTCCTTCTACCTACAGCTCCAGGGCACTGCAATGGGGGCGGCATGTGCACCCTCATATGCAAATTTGTTCCTGGGGCTGTGGGAGAGGGACATCCTCCAATCCAGTCCCCTGCCA
Organism: Bufo gargarizans; assembly: GCF_014858855.1. Classification (NCBI taxonomy): domain Eukaryota; kingdom Metazoa; phylum Chordata; class Amphibia; order Anura; family Bufonidae; genus Bufo; species Bufo gargarizans. Next base: position 276,703,541 of record NC_058081.1, on the reverse strand, counting down.
GAGTCCAGTAAGGTGCAATACTGGGGTAGGTATATTGATGATATACTGATTATCTGTTAGGGGACGGAGGAGGAATTTGCGAACTATATTCGGCTACTGAACAACAATACTAAGAATATAAAACTTACCTTTAAGGTGGCTCGCACGGATGTCGAGTTTCTAGACGTGATTTTCCAGGTGGATACCAACAGCCATCTGGGGACCAACCTATATGGTAAAGAAACCTCAGTGAATGCACTGTTACACGCAGGGTCGTCACACCCAGGCAACCTGATAAAGAGCCCGCAGGATTTGCTCGTCGGATGGGCTGTTTGAGAGACAGGCTGAGGACCTGAGAAGAAGATTCGGAGAGAGAGAGGGTATGGGAAATCGGTGCATAGAGACGGCCTATAAGAGAGCACGCCTTTCAAAGAGAAGTGACCTACTCCACAAGAAACACATTCGGCAAGATTGACAACAGATCAGGTTCATTACAGGATTTACCAGCAAGTGGAAAGAGGTAAACATGGTGTTAAACAAATATTGGAATATGTTGACATCTGATCCCCAGCTACAGGAGGTGATACCCCCACGTGCTTCAACAACCTTCCGGGGGTCTAAAAATCTGCGGGACCAATTGGTCCGCAGCCATTATGTCCGTAAGGAAGTGAGGCTGTTTGTCAACAAGGGGCCATCATGGGGGAGCAAAGAATGTGGGAAGTGTGTTGCCTGTACCAACATGGACAGAGCAACCCACATCCATAATGCGGCAGGGGATAAGGTGTTTAAGATTACACATACCATAATGTGTACAACCATTGGGGTTATTTACTGGGCTATTTGCCCTTGTAATTTCATTTACGTGGGATTGACGTCCCGGCAGTTAAGAAGAGGGTGAGGGAACACGTGCTTTCCATTGAGGCAGCAAGAGAAGAACAAGACTTCACAAAATTGAAGACCTTACCGAGACATTTTAAAGAGAAACATAACTCGGATGGTACATTACTCAGAATTAGAGGTGTGGACCGTGTACTTATCTGGTCATCCCCCAATTCCCTTACCCTCCCCATCCCCCATTCCCAATTCTTCTTCCACCCCCTTTATTCCCTCTTTTCCTTCCCCCCAATTTCCCTTCTCTTCCTCCCCCCTCTCCCTGGCTCTCATCTTTCCTCTCTTGCCTCCCCCCCCTTTGCCCTCTTGGGTCCCCCCCTTTTAGCCATGCCTTGATGGTGTATTCCTTGGTGCTCTCAGTTCAGATTAGCAGGCCTCCTGTGTTCCATCTGCTCCTGGTCTGGGTCCAATACCCAGGACTTATTGTTTTTAACTGATATTTTTAATGGTTTCACTTTTGTATTTTAACAGGTCTTAATTTATTTTGTGTTGTATTCTGGATATACTCATGTGATTCTATATGTTGCAGATTGAGAGATGTGCGCCCGATGCCTTTCATCATTGATGCTTCGCCTGTGTTTCAAGACTTTTGGAATTGGAGGGACGATTATGGGGGATGGTGGTCTGGTATCCGCATAAAGATAGCGGATATGTTACAGCGTTACCAATGCCTTGTATATATGATATTGATAGTCATCTACCTATGCATTTATTTCATGTCGTATTCTGCATCTATTTATGCATTTATTTGCAGCCATTCTGTCACTTATATTTTTGGTTTTACCGTATTTTTCGCCCTATAAGACGGTGCGTCCTATAGGGCACCTAGGTTTTTGGGGAGGAAAATAAGAAAAAAAATTTTTTTACCAAAAGGTGGGCTGTGTGTTTGGTGGGTTTGGAACTAATGGTGGTCTGTGGATGGCACTATTACTGGGGATCTGTGGATGACTGACACTATTATGGGGGGGATCTGTAGATGGCGGTCACTGTTATTGGGGGGGGGATCTGTGGCTTGCACTGTTACAGGGGGATCTGTGGCTGGCACTGTTACAGGGGGGGGATCTGTGGCTGGCACTGTTACAGGGGGGGGATCTGTGGCTGGCACTGTTACAGGGGGGGGGATCTGTGGCTGGCACTGTTACAGGGGGGGGGTCTGTGGCTGGCACTGTTACAGGGGGGGATCTGTGGCTGGCACTGTTACAGGGGGGGGGATCTGTGGCTTGCACTGTTACAGGGGGGGGATCTGTGGCTTGCACTGTTACAGGGGGGGATCTGTGGCTGGCACTGTTACAGGGGGGGGAATCTGTGGCTGGCACTGTTACAGGGGGGGATCTGTGGCTGGCACTGTTACAGGGGGGGGGAAATCTGTGGCTGGCACTGTTGTATATGTGCCATCCACAGACCCCCAGCCCATAACAGTGCCATCCACAGACCCCCCAGACCATAACTGTGCCATCCACAGACCCCCCCAGCCCATAACTGTGCCATCCACAGACCCCCCAGCCCATAACTGTGCCATCCACAGACCCCCCCAGCCCATAACTGTGCCATCCACAGATCGCCGCTGCATCCCCCCCCCCCCGCCGCCGTCGCCACCACCATACAAATATAAGATGTGATATTCAATTAATAATTATCAAACATGCCCCCTCACTGTCTCCTATTACTACCTTACATCCTAATCGCTGCTGTTTTCAGGCAGGCCGGCCGGGCGGCCGGCGCGTCTCACTGACGTCACTTGCCTGCGCCGCCTGCTTCATTCATAAAGTAGGCGGCGCAGGCACGTGACAAGAGTTACGCTGCCGCCCGCCCGGCCTGCATGAATTCAACAGCAGCGATTAGAATATAAGGTAGTAATAGGAGTGAGGGGGCATGTTTGATAATTATTAATTGAATATGACATCGTATATTAGTATACCAGAGCGGCGGGGCGGTGCTATACTACACTGACTGCACCGCCCCGCCGCTATTGCCGGCCCCCAGATCCTCCTCCCAGTCCCTCCCCGAGTCCCCGCTCGCTCCTACATCGCAGCTTGCGATGTAAAACTGCCAGCATTCGCCCCATAAGACGCAGGGGCATTTCTCCCCCATTTTGGGGGAAGAAAAAGTGCGTCTTATGGGACGAAAAATACGGTAATTTACACTGATATCTGGTTCTAGATTAATTTGCAGTCTGAAAATGCACAATTTTTATGTATTGTAGGGCATTAATATGAGCTCTGTATATGTTTTACTTTTTACTTTTCACTTTGCACTGCATGCGCACTGAGCACTTTTACCTTGGAACATTTTGCACTTTATTTAAGGGTACTTATTTGTATTATTGTATAATAATAAACATATGCTTTATTATATAAGCATGGTGTCGTACAACAAGGTAAATATGAATTATGGATTGTGTTATATTCACGGTTTTGGCTAGGACTGTGATCATTGCTAGGGTATATGTGGGTATATGGACATAGAGATATACATATACGGTACTTTAACGAGGGTGTATGAGCGTAGATGTGTGGGAATTTTGTGTATGTGTATAAGTTTTATAATGGATTTATACATACATTGTGGATAGTTATTAGCTGTCTGTGATACTGTGCAAATATTAGGGCAGTGTCCGTATACACTTATTAATCATGGAATTATTAATCATTCTGTATTAATCATGTTGTAATACATGTCTAATATTTTTTAGTATTTATCATGTATACTATGTGTATTATGTACGATGTATCTATTTATCAATTATTATTTTTCATTATAATATTGTGGACCTATGATGAGCTGGGTGGCAGCTGGTGTCTACCCTCCAGCTCATATATATATATTCCCTTATATTGTTATAAATGTACCTCTGGTGTAGAATCCTTAATATTAGACTGTATATATGTATTGGGATATCCCCTTTTATGTATTGATTAATTATGAATGTATTATCGATGAAATACATATTGTTGATTTATTAACTATTGGCATCCTATGTCAACATTGTGCACCTACTAGGGTTCTGGGGTTAATGAATCAACCTTTTATTCATCTGTTCTCCGCTGTGAGAACTCGGGTTCATCCCATCCCTGATAGTGATACCTCAATCCCAATACTGTATGCCCGTACCGTGGAGGCGATTTGTGTAGACATACTGCAAAGGTTGTTAACTGGGGGCCTGGTGACGGGCGTTATAGTTTAGAATACGAGGCGCATCCCAGACAGTGCGATTGCACACTTCACACAGACGCCCACATCCTGGACATCCATCCCGAAGCGGCAGAAGTCTGATGAAGGCTAATGTATGGCCGAAACGTCATGAATTTTACACAGCCGCATATGTCTATTAAAAGATTCCTTTTTGCAACGCTATTTGCTGGAGTTTTTATATTGTTATAGTTTAGAATACGTCAGAACATAATAGCGGTAATTCATCCCAGAATATCCGCCAGCCTGACAGGATGGGCGGAAGTGGCGCACTGAGCGGGCTTCCTGCCTGCAGGTTTGGGCGGATGTGATGTAGCGGTGCTAGGTTGAGCGCTGAATGGACGGGGGTATCCGGACGGTAGTGATGTCAAAGTTCTGACAGCCTGGGCCGAGGATGGGCGGAGGTTATGTAACATGCCAATGAGTTAGGTACATTGTGATAGGTGTTTAGTGCAATCTCTCAGCTGCGGGTAGATTCAAAAGTGGAGTATGTTGGCTGAATAGACACGCCCCTTCTGAAGAAGCTGAGCGAAATGCGCGTCAGGGGTGTGCTCACCAAGGTTCCAAGGTTGGTTGCCCTTTGCTTCATCTTATGTGTGCTTTCCATGCTGGTTGTCATTTTGTATGTGCTGGATGCATGTTGCATGTTATTAAGTCCCTGTTGGGGATAATTATCCACACACTGCATCCATTCACACTTATAATACAGCTAGCATGGTAACAATTGTATTATCATATCACTTACAGCCCACTTTCCCATCTGGCCTGTGTATGAGATAATTCATCTCGCTTCAGCCATTAGACTCACTCAGACTAGCAGGTGACGTGCGCTTAGGGGATAGATCCACATTGTGCAACCTTGGTGGGGCACTGATCCGCAGTGCTGCCACATTACTGCTGCTACTCATCATATTTATTATTGTCTATGGTTTTGTCCTTTATGTGACAAATTAATAAAATATTTTGTGATTTACGTACATGTGTGTTGTTGTTTATCGGATTTATTGAGTTGGTGTTCACATATGATTTTCTCATTGCTATTGAGAAGTATTTCGGTTACAGTACAAATACTTGTCAAATACATATGTTTAAAAGAACTTAAAATATAAAATTGGATTAAAAACATGGCTAACAAAATCCCCCCTCTTGAAAAAATCTAAATGATAATAGTTGAAGTTCGATAACAGGTGGTCATCACAGGTGTTGAATTCCTCCGTAGCCCCAAACATTCGGCATTCACCGGACAGAGGAGGCCTTTTATGCCGCTGTATTTACATAAGACAAGGACCATTATTTGTTCTGAGTGGTGGCGGATATGTGTGGGCTGGAATGAGGAAATTCAATAAAACGTGGTCGTCATAGGTGCTAAATTCCTCCGAGATCCATGCCTCATTCATTTTTAGAAATTTGAGGCAGTCCACACTGTCGTAAGCTAGGCGAGTGTGCTTATCAGTCACGATCCACCCTGCTGAGCTGAACATACTTTCAGACAGGACACTCAATGAGGGGAAAGCCAAGAGTTCCATGGCAAATTGTGCCAGCTCTGGCCACAGGTCAAGCCTGCACATCCAGTAGTCAAGGGGTTCCTTGCTTCTCCGAGCATCCATATTGGCAGTTAACCCGATGTACGGTAGTCGGACACCTGTCGGTCTAGACATTCCCTGAGGCTGGATCCGGAGGGCGGCTGTCGATGGGTTGTCTGCAAGAATGATCTCATATCCGAAGTGACCAACACATTTTCAACCCGCACTCTTCTTGCATGCTCTGTAGGATTGGTACCCGCAACTGTTTCTCTGTGGGTGGAAACTCCTTTGCCAGTACCCGCAACAGCAAAATGCAGCATCTCTCGAAGCAAGGCCTGGAAATGCTGCATTCTAACAGCCCTCTTTGATTCTGGTAACATGTCCGCCATTTTGCGTTTGTACCGGGTGTCTAAGTACGTTGCCATCCAGTACTGGTCCTTTCCCTTTATGCTTTTTATACGGTGGTCCCTCTTCAAACACTGAATCATGAAGGCCCCTATTTACACTAAATTGGAAGTAGTGGAGCGGCCTTGCTCCTGCTCATCGTCCAGGAGAATGTCATCCTCGGTCTCCTCCCCCCAGCCACAGACAACACCAGGGATCCCAGAAAAGTTTAAAGCCTGCTCTTCTTGCTCCTCCTCCTCCCCCCATAAACAATCCTCCTCTGACTCCTCTTCAGACTCCTGCTTACTTGTCTCAGATGGAGTAGCCCCCCTGGTAATTCATTCAGCATTGCGACTTCCACATCTTCCTGCTCTGTTCCTCGGCGGCTTGATCAATGGCATGACGCAATGCACGTTCCAGAAAGAAGGTGTAAGGTACAATGTCACTGATCACGCCCCGGCTGCGATTGACCAGTTTGGTTATCTCATCAAATGGCCACAGAAGTCTGCATGTGTCACGCATTAGCAGCCACTGGCGTGGTGAAAAGAAACAAAGCTCCCCGGAACCTGTCCTGCTGCAGAGTTCATACAGGTAGTCGATAACGACACGTTGCTGCTGGAGCAGCTTATCAAGCATAAACAAGGTGGAGTTCCAGCGCGTCGGGCAGTCACAAATCAGACGGGAAAGTGGTGTCACCACTGAACGTCAGCAAGGCGAACCATGGCCCTGTAAGATCTTCTATTACGGACAGAGATTTTCCTGGTCTGCCGCAAGACATCCTGGACCCCGGGGTATTTGGCAACCAATCCCTGCACGACTAAGTTCAGGACATGTGCCATGCATGGCACGTGTGTAATTTTGCCCTGTTTCAGCGCGCTCAGCAGATTGACATCGTTGTCACACACCACTTTACCAACAGTCAAATTAGGCGGGGTAGGCCGCTGATCGGCCTGTGACCTCAGATCTGAAAGAAGTGCTGGACCAGTGTGGCTCTTGGCTTCCAGGCACAACAGCTGCAGCACAGCATAGCAATGTCTCAACTGGCACATTGAATAGGTTTATCCATCAGAAGGTTCACCCAGTGGGCAGTAAAAGTTATGTGCCTTCCCTGCCCGTGTTTGCTAGACCACGTGTCTGTGGTCAGATGTATGTTGGCACCGACACTGTGTGCCAGAGATACATTTACTTGCCGCTGAACATGGCCATATAGCTCTGGGATGCCTTTCTGGGAGAAATATTTCCTTCCGGGGACCTTCCAATGCAACGTGCCAATTGACACAAATTTTCTAAAGGCCTCAGAGTCCACCAGTTTATATGACAGTAGTTGGCGGGCTAGCAGTTCCAAAAAGCCAGCGGTCAGCCGTTGGGCAAGAGGGTTATCCGGCGTCTTCACTTTTTTTTACGCTTGAACATTTGGGCCACGGAAGCCTGCCTTTAGCCAGATGAACGCGACGATGGTAACATGGAAGGTGGAGTGGAGGACAAGTGGGAAGAGAAAGGAGAAGAGACAGGATGTGGAGTCAGGAGTGTGGCTTTGTTGGTTCTGACGGTGTTGCTCCAACTCGGCTCGGTGATGGGAGGCCAGGTGACTTCTTAAGCCGTTCGTCCCTAGGTGAGTGTTGGGCTTACCGCGACTTATGCGTTGACAGCACAGGCTGCAGATGGCGACACTATTATCAGCAGCTGAAACAGCTGACACGTTAAAAAAAGCCCACACTGCCGAGCCATGTGGCGGCATCCTGGGAGCGTCACATGTGACCGTACATGGTGGATGGCTCGCTCCAGATACATTTGCAGTCTGCTTTTTGCCTCCTGTGCGCTGCGAGTTCTGCCTGCTTCTCCTCCTTCTCCTCCTCTGCTGCTCCGTCTCTCCCTCTGAACTCACCTCCTCTTTCTCTCTTGTTGGCACCCACGTGATGTCCATCGACACGTCATCATAGTCACATTCACCCCCACTAACATTAGAGATCTCGGAGTAGGCAGGAACAGCGGGGACCACCCTCCTTGGGCTGATCTGGGTGCTGTCATCTGACTTCTGTTGCTACCTCCTCTTCCTCATCCGATGCCTAGAATGGCTGCGGATCAGTAAGGTCTGGGAATGGATGGAAAAATAATTCCTCTGACTCAAGTGGGTGGTGTCTTTGGGGGTGCACACAACAGCCAGTGAGGAGGGTGCTGATACAGAGGATTAGGATGGTGCAGAAGCGGAAGGCTGAGTGAGCCACTCGACCAACTCTGCTGCGTCCTTTGACTTAATCGCACGCACTTTCTCCAACTTCCCACTTAGGCTCCGGCCTTGTGCACCTGCCAGATCGCTACCACGCTTGCGGAATGGCATACCTCTTCCTCTGCTTGTCATTTTTAAAATGACCCTGTGACAAAGTCCCTATAGAAGAGCAGTATTTGTGGAAGCAGGTATATCGCAGCCTCAATCAATATTTTGTGGCAGCCGGTATATCAATCCCCTCTATCTGTATTTTGTGGAAACAGGTATATAGAACCCAATAATGACTAGTTGCTGGTAAATCAAACCCCATAATCAATATTTGGTGGAAGCTGGTGTATCGCAGGCCTCAATCAATATTTGGTGGAAGCCGGTATATCAATACCCTGTATCAGTATTTTGTGTAAACAGGTATATAAAATCCAATAATGAGTATTTTCTGGAAGCTGGTAAATCAAACCCCTTAATCAATATTTGGTGGAAGCTGGTGTATCATAGGCCTCATTCAATATTTGGAGGAAGCTGTTATATCAATACCCTCTATCAGTATTTTGTGGAAACAGGTATATAGAACCCAGTAATGAGTATTTGCTGGAAGCTGATAAATCAACCCCCTTAATCAATATTTGTGGGAAGCTGGTGTATCGCAGTCCTCAATCAATATTTTGTGGAAGCCGGTAAATCAATACCCTCTATCAGTATTTTGTGGAAATAGGTATATAGAACCTAGTAATGAGTATTTGCTGGAAGCTGGTAAATCAACCCCCTTAATCAATATTTGTGGGAGGCTGGTGTATCGCAGGCCTCAATCAATATTTTGTGGAAGCCGGTATATCAATACCCTCTATCAGTATTTTGTGGAAACAGGTATATAGAACCCAATAATGAATATTTGCTGAAAGCCGTTAAATCAAACCCCTCAATCAATATTTGGTTGAAGCTGGTGTATCGCAGGCCTCAATCAATATTTGGTGGAAGCAGGTATATCAATACCTTCTATCAGCATTTAGTGGAAACAGGTATATAGAACCCAATAATGAGTATTTGATGGAAGCTGGTAAATCGAACCCTTGATCAATATTTTGTGGAAGCTGATGTATAGCAGGCCTCAATCAATATTTGGTGGATGACGGTATATCAATACCCTGTATCAGTATTTTTTGGAAACAGGTATCTAGAACCCAATAATGAGTATTTGCTGGAAGCCGTTAAATCAAACCCCTTAATCAATATTTGGTGGAAGCTGGTGTATCACAGGCCTCAATCTATATTTGGTGGAAGTCGTGTATCACACCCCTAAATCAATATTTTGTGGAAGCCGGTGTATCACACCTCTCAATCAGTATTTTGCTGAAGCAGGTATATCGCACCCCTTAATCAGTTTTTTTGTGGGCAACAGGTATATCACACCAGTTGCAATTAGTTATTCGAATAGCGTTTGTCCCTCTATATAGCTGCGGTATCTCAGCAGAACCGCACACAACTGCTGCACAACACAAATGCACTATAATATACTTTCTATGTTAGCAGGTATATTATATGTATATCACACCCTCAATCAATTTTTTTTTTGGGTGGCAACAGGTATATCACACCTGTTGCAATTAGTTAATCCAATAGCATTTGTCCCTCTATATAGATGCAGTATCGCAGCAGAACCGCACACAACTGCTGCAAAATGCACTATAATATTCTTTCTATGTTAGAAATGATATTATAAGTATATCACACCCCTCAGTATGTCACACCTATGCCAGTCCTTAAAATGACTTTTGTGGCCCTATTAGCTAACGTTTGGTGTCCCTAACAGTCTGCCCCTGCTACTGTATATAGCCCCCGATGACACGTGCTCGGATAAGTCATAGGCCTCATGCACACGACCGGTGTTTCATTCCGTGTCGGTTGTTCCGTTTTTTGTGATTTTCTGCGGACCCATTGACTTTCAATGGGTCCGTTGAAAACTCGGCTAATGCACCGTTTGTCTTCAGCGTCCGTGATCCGTGGTTTCAGTCCATCAAAAAAATATAACCTGTCCTATTTTTTTCACGGAAAACGGTCCGCGGACCCATTCAAGTCAATGGGTCCGTGAAAAAACGCGGAGGCACACAAGATTGTCATCCACATCCGCGCGTCTGCGTCCATTTTCTTCCTATCATTTGCATGGCAAACTTGACTTAGATTTTTTTTTACTTTCCTTCATGTCTGGAGATCCTCCAAAAATTAAGGAAGACACACGGAAACAAAAACAAACAGACACGGATCACGGAACAACGGAACCCCTTTTTGCGGACCACAAAAAAATACTATTGTGTGCATGAGGCCTTAGTCAGGGAGAGCAGAGCGTAGGAAGGGAAAGGCAGTGTAGGGGGAGACATTCACAGTTATTATTCCAAGAAAACTTTTCAAAGACCAAAAAGTCCTTTTAAGAACTACTATGTGTGTGTGTATGTGTTTTTTTTAGAGCAGAAATAAATTTTTACCTGCGCTAAATTGATCAGTCTCAGGGACATTCGTGCTGAGGAAGGGACAGATTGTGCAGGGAGACAAATTTGCTGTTTTTACTACCAAAAGCTTTTCAAAGACCCCAAAGTCCTTTTAAGGACCACTGTGTGTGTGTTTGACAGCAGCAAGATATTTTTCTTTAATATGCCATATACTGTACACATCATCCGCAGATTGTGTCTTTTTGCATAAATTCAAATAATCAGCGCCACATTTATTGTCTATAGTGTGCGTTTAATTCACATCTGTGACATATACAGTACTCCATCCGAAAAAACTGTTTCTTTAGCGTAAATTTAAATAATCAGGGGCCAGTCCTCATCTACTGTCTCTGTAGTGTGTACGTGTAATACACATCCGTGACATATACAGTACTCCATCCGAAAACTGTTTCTTTAGCGTAAATTTAAATAATTTGGGCCTAATCTAGTGTCCATAGTGTGTTGTTTTCTGTAACATATACAGTACGCCATCCGAAAACTGTTTCTTTAGGGCAAATTTAACTAACCTCGGCCTAATCCAGTGTCCATAGTGTGTGGCTTTCTGTGACATATACAGTACGCCATCCGAAAACTGTTTCTTTAGGGCACATTTAACTAATCTGGGCCTAATATAGTGTCCATATTCTGTAGGTTTCTGTGACATATACTGTACTGTCAAAGTAAACTTAAATATGGATTATTTGTATATAATCACTCACATAAATCTTTGAAATCGTATTTTAGTGATCTGGATAAATTAAAACTTAGCTTTTATTATAGCTCTTATAAGATAAATGAGATTTTGTTCCTCAAGGTGAAAATAAAGAGGTAGGTAATCGTAGATTGCTCGCAGTATCCCACGATATAACGGGACTTGTACTGAGGGCAATACTGAAATGTCCACAAAGGCAAAAATGTGAAATGACTGATGTATTCCAAACGTGATGTTTCAAGGTCTAGACAATTAGGGTGGTACACATCAGTATTCAAGCCGCAAGTTGTCGGATTTGGTACACATAGGCACCAATATCTGATACATCAAGGTGGACATATAACAAGTATTAAACAACAAAATACTATATGCACAACGACAAACACAACATAAATAATGACATGGATGTATGTATATATCCGTGTTACATATTGCACACTCATACATCCACAGCATATAGGTGCACGGCGGCACCGCTTGAAAAGAAGAAGACACACCACCAGGTGTCCTACCGTACAGGTTTGATGTACTCCAGGCACCTGTGTTCTTTATGTCTTTATCAGGCAGGGTGGTCCTTTTCGGCAGTTGGAGGGTATGTAGAGGGAATAAAAACGATGATTTTTCCTCTTTTCTATCCCTAATTGGCCCTCACAGCCCTACAATAAGCCTCCAAAACTAGCCACGGGGTGTCCCACTAATTGGGCCCCCGTCCGGAACCTAGCCCTGGAATTGTGGTCCCTAAAAAGGCCCTACAAGGACAGCCGCCGTGCACCTATATGCTGTGGATGTATGAGTGTGCAATATGTAACACGGATATATACATACATCCATATCATTATTTATGTTGTGTTTGTCGTTGTGCATATAGTATTTTGTTGTTTAATACTTGTTATATGTCCACCTTGATGTATCAGATATTGGTGCCTATGTGTACCAAATCCGACAACTTGCGGCTTGAATACTGATGTGTACCACCCTAATTGTCTAGACCTTGAAACATCACGTTTGGAATACATCAGTCATTTCACATTTTTGCCTTTGTGGACATTTCAGTATTGCCCTCAGTACAAGTCCCGACATATACTGTACTACGTCAGAAAACAGTGTCTGTATTGCAGAATCCAATATTCTGGGCCTAATATAGTGTCCATAATCTGTGATGTTCTATAATGAGTACTGTACTACATCAGAGTTCTACGTACTACATCAGTGTTCTGTAATCAATACTGTACTACATCAAAAAACTATGTCTGTATTGCAGATTCCAATAATCTGGGCCTAATATAGTGTCCATAATCTGTGGTGTTCTGTAACCAATACTGTACTACATCTGAAAACAGTGTCTGTATTGCAGATTCGAATAATCTGGGCCTCATATAGTGTCCATATTCTGGGGGTTTCTGTGACATATACTGTCCTGCATCCGAAAACGGTGTCTTTAGCGGACTGTAAAACAATCTGCGCCAAAACTAGTGACAAAACCATTAATATGAAGAAGGCGTGCACTAGGGAAGTGGGCGTGATGCTGATGGTGTACGCAGATGCCGTGGCCCTGGGCGCAAACAAACTGTGCCTGCTGCCAGTGCACCAGAAAAAAAGAAAAACATCCACCGTACCCAGCTTCATGTCCAACTTAGCTGGGCAGCGCAGGACAACACTGTCCAAGTCGGATTAGTGCGAAAAGTTGGTCGGTTGGATTGCTGAAGATAATGCTTCCAGTCGGTTAAGCACCACCCTCTCTCCTACTAAGTCCAGTCTATGTAGCCAAGAGTCTGGACAACCGAATCCTCACTCTGATCATCCTTCCTCTCACCATGGAGAAGCTTGCCAAACAAGTGATCCCACACTTGGACATTCCAAGGAGCTCTTTCCAGCGCCACTATTAGATTTGGCCCTCGTGCCCAGCATGCTTGAAGAGAGACCTGAGATATTGTGCCCTGATTTCCAACCTCTTGAGCCTTCACAATCTCAAGAAGATGACGGTGGTGAATGGCAATCATTCGTTCACAAGGTGGATGATGATGAGACACAGTTGTCAATCACTGAGGTTGTGGTTAGGGCAAGTCAGGAGGATGAGCAGAGTGAGGTAGTGGAAGAGGAGGTGGTGGACGATGAGGTCACTGACCTAACATGGGAAGGTGAAAAGCCAAGTGAGGACAGCAGGACAGAGGGGGAGGGATCTGCAGCACCGCAACATGCTGGAAGAGACAGTGGGGTTGCAAGAGGGAGAAGTCGGCCCACACCAAACAAGCCCGCAACCATTACACCGAGCACCCCGATTTGTAAATCTACCTAGCCAAGGGGTAGGTGTTCCGCAGTATGGCGCTTTTTTGAGGAAAGTGCAGACGACAAAAGAGTGGTAGTTTGCAACCAGTGCCGTACAAAAATGAGCCGTGGTGTGAACACTAATAACCTCACCATCAACAGCATGAGCATTCACATGGCATCCAAGCACCCTAATAAGTGGGCCGAACGCCTGGGTTCACAATCTGGGTCTGCGGGTCACACCACTTCCTCATCTTCCCCTGTATTACGCACTTCTGGCCAATCCCCTGTCGAAGGCGCAGGCCCGGATGACCCTCACTCTGCACCTGGACCTTTGCATGAACCATTGCAACAACATCCACTTCCCTGTCCCAGCGCAGCATCCAAATATCCATAACACAGCAATAGTAACGCAAGCGCAAATACCCACCCACCCAAGCGCAACTTTCTAAATTACTGGCCCTTAAAATGTTCCCATTTAGGCTTGTGGACACTGACACTTTACACAGCCTGATGTCTGCGGCCGTCCCTCGGTACACAGTCCCCAGCCGGCACTATTTTTCCTTACACCAGCATGTGTGCCAGAACATCACCCGTGCCCTGACCAACGCACTTACTGGGAAGGTCTACTTCACCACGGACACATAGACAAGTGCTGGTGGCCAAGGATGCTACATTTCCCTGAGAGCACACTGGGTAAATGTTTTAGAGGTAGTGAGTCGTACCCTGGGATTGCACTGGGATTTCTACCCACGCCCAGGATTGCAGGTCCTACATCCATCAGGGTCTCCGCCAGCAGCTATGTTACTGGCTTCAACCCCCACTTCTCTTCCTACGCCCCCTCCTCCTCCACTTCCACCTCCAGCAGCAGTCAGCCATCAGTCACTAGCTGGAAGCAGTGTAACACTGCTGTGGGTAAGTGTCAACAGGCCATGCTGAAGCTGATCTGCTTAGAGGACAAACAGCACACTGCCCCAAAGCTGTTGCAGGGTATAAGGGACCGGACCAAGCTGTGGCTCTTGCCACTTAACCTACAACCAGGCATGGTTGTGTCTGAAAATAGCCGTAACTTGGTGGTGGATTTGGAGCTTTCGAAATACCCCAATTTTTTTTAGATACTAGTGAAGGCGTGTGTGCCCATTTCCGCGGGTCGTCCACAGCTCCAGTCTGTGAATGCTGAAGCAGCTCTTGCGGCTTCCAGCTTACCGACTGTTGTGCAACATGAGCACGTGCTGGAACTCTGTGTTCCACATATTGGCCAGGCTTTGTGAGCAGCAGAGGGCAGTTGTGGAATACCAGCTGCAACATTCTCGCCGCCTTTTGAGTCAACTGCCACTATTCACGAGCGAGGAGTGGGCATTGATGTCAGACCTCTGTGAGGTTTAAAAAAACTTTGATGAATCTACACAGATGGTTAGTGATCGCTGCTCACAATTAAGGACGACGCTCTGAATGTGGCAGACTAGGAAATGGGGGAGGACATTACACAGGGTGATAGCCAGCCCACCCTCAGTTCGTCTTCTCAGCGCAAATTGGACCATGAAGAGGAGCATGAGCTGGAGACAGTTGCCTCTGCTCCAGAGGGTAGTACCTATGGAACTTTAATTCCATCTGTTCAGCGTGGATGGGCAGAAGAGGAGGAGGAGGATGAGGAGATGGAGAGTCATCCTGATGTCGACATTGACGTCTTGCCTGTTGGTACTCTGGCACACATGGCTGACTTCATGTTAGGCTGCCTTTTCCGCGACCCTCGTGTTATACGCATTTTAGATAACACACATTATTGGGTGCTTACCCTTCTCGACCCCCACTACAAAGAGAACTTCTCATCTCTCATTCTTGTGGTGGAAAGGATGAGTAAAACAGACCAATACCAGAAGGTACTTGTTAAGAGATTGCTCCAAAATTTTCCATCTGACAACGCGTCCGGCAGTGTCCGTACTTCCTTAGGCAACTGAGGAAGGGAGACAAGGGGAACACACAGCAATTCCCACAAAGGCAGGGCAACACTCTCCAAGGCATGGGACACTTTCATGACACTCTGCCAGCAACTTCACCTTGAAGCGAGGCCTAGTGGTACAAGGAGGAAAAATTTGGAAGATGGTGAAGGAATACATAGCAGACCGTGTCAGCGTCCGAAATGATCCCTCAGTGCCTTACAACAACTGGGTGTCCAAGCTAGACAGGTGGCATGAACTTGCGCTGGTGGCATTATAACAGATAAGCGTATCCGCTTGTCCACTGGCAATGCTGACAGGTTGACCCAGATAAAAATGAACAGGGCCTTGATTGCCCCTGACTTCTCAACTCCACCAGAGGAGAGCTGAGCTGATGGTGAACATAAAGGCAATTTCAATCTTTCATTTATAATGTACTCAATCTACTGTAGTGTATTCTCATGCACCTTTTCCACCACAAAAAAGAGTATATGGTTGAATCATGTTTTCTCCTCCTTATCCAGATTGTATATATTCCCTCCAGTCAATTTTTTTTATAGGGTCAGCTCAACTGCAGGCCCTTAACTCAAATTTTTTTATAGGGTCAGCGCAACTGGAGGCCCTCAACTCAAAATTTTTTATAGGGTCAGCTGAACAGCAGTCACTCACATATAATGTTTTAGAGTATCATTTGAACAGCATGCACTCGCATATAATGTTTTAGAGAATCATTTGATCAGCATGCACTCGCATATAATGTTTTAGAGCGTCAGCTCACCTGCAGGCACTTGCATATAATGTTTTAGAGCGTCAGCTGAACAACATGCACTTGAAAATTATGTTTTAGAGCATCAGCTGTACAGCATGCACTCGCATATAATGTTTTAGAGCGTCAGCTGAATAGCATGCACTCGCATATAATGTTTTAGAGCATCATCTGAACAGCATGCACTCGCATATAATGTTTTAGAGTGCATTTGAACAGCATGCACACGCATATAATGTTTTAGAGCGTCAGCTGAATAGCATGTACCTGCATATATTGTTTTACAGTGTCAGCTCACCTGAAGGCACTCGCAAATAATGTTTTAGAGCGTCAGCTGAATAGCATGCACTCGCATATATTGTTTTAGAGCCTCATTTGAACAGCATGCACTCGCATATAATGTTTTAGAGCATCAGCTCACCAGCAGGCACTCCCATATAATGTTTTAGAGCATCAGCTCACCTGCAGGCACTTGCATATAATGTTTTAAAGCGTCAGCTGAATAGCATGCACTCGCATATAATGTTTTAGAGCCTCAGCTCACCTGCAGGCACTCGCATATAATGTTTTAGAGCATCATTTGAACAGCATGCACTCGCATATAATGTTTTAGAGCGTCAGCTCACCTGTAGGAACTTGCATATAAAGCATCAGCTGAATAGCATGCACTTGCATATAATGCTTTAGAGCCTCAGCTCACCTGCAGGCACTCGCATATAATGTTTTAGAGCATCATTTGAACAGCATGCACTTGCATATAATGTTTTAGAGCATCAGCTCACCAGCAGGCCTTCGCCCCTAATGTTTGAGAGGGTCAGATCAGCAACCCTTTGCTCAAAATATTTTTGAGGGTCACCAGCAGGCCACCAATCATAATTTTTCAAGAGCGTGTATGATGCCCTCCTTTATGTGTAACAAAGGGTGTATTGTAGTGCCAGTTCCTTGCAATCCCACTACCTGAACAATTGTACCACAATGTGAATGAGGCCCTCCTTTATGTGATATACAGGCTGTTTCAGAGTGCCTTTTGCTTGTAATCTTTTTGCAGCACTTGCACTTTATATACAATTGAATATACAGGAAAGAATGTTTCCTAACAAATTTTCCTGTAAAATGTCTTTTTTTGGGGGGGGTTTTGTGCGTATTTTTGTTAAGTGGCGTACAACTCGGACAACATGGTTTCCAGCAGTGACCTGGGAGTCCAAGATACATCCATACATCGTCCCCATGCTGTTCCCTATCCATTTTGGTGGTGTTTCTGTCACTTTCTGACATTTTCCAATGGACCAGGCACCCTCCCCTCTTCAGAGCAGAGGGTGCCTGGTTGTCTCCCATTGACTTCCATTATACTTGGGTGCTCGGCCGAGCACACGAATATAGCAATGTGTATGGGTCGAACACCCGAACACCCGGATACTTTGGTGCTCGATCATCACTAATAGACAGCTATAGTATAAATCAACAATTAACAAACTCAGGCCTGCTTTATGTGTACCACAGGGGTGCCATACTTAAAGGACAGCACAACACATTTCTGCATAACAATAGTTTTCCACAGGGACTTGTGTCCTAGTTACTGTGTAGTTTATGTTGATTACTTGGTTATGGATTGTCCTTAAGGCCTTTGCTAAGTTTTCACACATAAATTTACCATGTTTAAATCTGACGAAAATAGAACAGCTGTTTGTAAGAAAGATAACTGCATTTTTGAGAAGTATTTTCCTGGCTTTATTTCACAGTTTCAATGTTCTCCTGATTTTTGTCAAAAAACAATGGAAGAATGAGTAAACATATAAAATGATATAAAAAATGTTTTTAATATATTTTAAGCACATAGATTGTAATATAAAATATAAAACCACTCTAAATACATAATTAACAATCAATTAAAAGCAATTAACGTGTTCAAAGACATTATGGTATCAAATATTTCATCCCTTTAGCTAGTTACGACCTAGTAGTTCTTTTGCTAATGTTATACCTGCTCTTTTTCTAGCACTGTGCAGTGAGACAGTACATGTGCGGTCTCCCCAACTATTCTTTATGCCAGCAGCTCCACTCAACTGTGTTAGTGTTACAGGCTAAGATTCAGAACTGCTGTGATATTTAAGCAAGACTTATGATCTTGAGTAACTGCACTTTAATATGGTTCCCTAGTCATCACCATCTGCCTGCATATGCTTAGATTTTTGTTGGGTTGGCAGGTGTGACTATAGACCCACTGCACTTGGACACTGGGCTCTTGCTCATTTCATGTGAGATCCTCATCCTAAAAATGAGTGTACAGTATGTGTAAAATATACACGTATGTATAGATATATTATCATGATGGAAGTATGAAAGTATTTATAGCTAATTGTCATTAAGATAGGCCATCAATAATTATATCAAGATAGGCCATCAGTTTTAAAGAACCTGAAACCCCAATTAAAACTGAGTAAGGGGAAGGGTTCATACTGATTTTTGTTATGAGGCCCAGTGATTGCTATGATTTTTCTGCTATAAGCCGTAATTGTCCCAACTGAAGGAAGTTGGAGAGCTTACTAACCAACATTGTGAGGCTATTTTGCACCAACATTGTTCCACAATTCTGGCATAAAAATGTGTCTCAAAGTAAGCCAAATACTGTCCATCCCTTCACCATATTTATTACTCAACCTGAGCCATTGTAATAAGTCTGGTGCAGGTCTAGACAGTAAATCTGGGCAGTAATTTCCGAATTAGAAAAACACTTATTTTTTCTTATAAAAACAGCATCACACCTATGGTTTAATATGGCAGTTGAGCTCCATTCAATTTGATGAAGCCAAGATGCAATGCCAAAGACAATCCAAGAACATATGCAATGAGCCCTGGAGAAGCTGGTGGAGAAGGATGGGAGTGGCAGTGACCCTGATAAAGTGTTGTTTTCTCCCTCAGGTCGTTGATTCCTGAGCATTGGTCCAGTGGAAATGTAGTACTAAGGGCTCTTTCACACTTGCGTTCTTTTCTTCCGGCATAGAGTTCCGTCGTCGGGGCTCTATGCTGGAAGAATCCTGATCAGTTTTATCCTAATGCATTCTGAATGGAGTGAAATCCATTCAGGATGCATCAGGATGTCTTCAGTTCCGGAACGGAACGTTTTTTGGCCGGAGAAAATACCGCAGCATGCTGCGCTTTTTGCTCCGGCCAAAAATCCTGAAGACTTGCCGCAGGGCCGGATCCGGAATTCATGCCCATTGAAAGGCATTGATCCGGATCCGGCCTTAAGCTAAACGTCGTTTCGGCGCATTGCCGGATCTGACGTTTAGCTTTTTCTGAATGGTTACCATGGCTGCCGGGACGCTAAAGTCCTGGCAGCCATGGTAAAGTGTAGTGGGGAGCGGGGGAGCAGTATACTTACCATCCGTGCGGCTCCCGAGGCACTCCAGAGTGACGCATGGATGACGTGATTGCATGGCACGTCATCCATGTGCATGGGGCGGCCTGACGTCATTCTGGAGCGCCCCGGGAGCCGCAGGGACTGTAAGTATACCGCTCCCCCTCTCCCCGCTCCTACTATGGCAACCAGGACTTTAATAGCGTCCTGGCTGCCATAGTAACACTGAAAGCATTTTGAAGACGGATCCGTCTTCAAATGCTTTCAGTACACTTGCGTTTTTTCCGGATCCGGCGTGTAATTCGGCAAGTGGAGTACACGCCGGATCCGGACAACGCAAGTGTGAAAGAGGCCTAAAGAATGAGGCCTGTATTAGACTTAACAAGGTCTTTTTACTAAGTGCAACATAGAACTGAAAATACATTCAGTAACAGCAGATTTCAAGTGCAAAGCTATTCTGGTACTGTGATAAAGGTAGGTTTAATGGTGGCAATTTAGCACTTAGGTGGTACTGACTTAGTAACGTCTTGGGTGATGGGTGTCTTAGCAGTGTCATCACCTTTCAGCAGTGTCTTTTAATGCTAGAATTTCACTCTGCTGTCTACCATCTAAAGATTTGGAGTAAGCAGATCTCTCAGGAGAAATCCTTTTTGGTAACAGGAGCTCTAAAGTCAGCTTTCTCTCTCCTCTTTGTCTGGACAGGAACTCCCCCTCCTGGAAGGAAGCATAACCAACCTACTCCTAATAAGCAGGGAGGAACAGCGTGGTTAGCCCTGTTCCCTGCCATTCTTTGCCATCCACATACTTGCTGGTAACAATGGCCAGAAGCATACATAATACTGTACATAATATTATAATACTAAATTATGTACAATGTTATAGTACCCTCAGATATGGCGTAATACACATAGCCATTTTTTCTAATACTGATTAACCTCTTTAATGTGTTATAAGGAGGAAATATGTGCAAGCATAAGGACCAAGAATAACTGTTTTGACAATGGCCAAATTATGAGGGCTGAAAAACTAGGTCAGAGTATCTCAAAAAATGGTGTTCCCCTTATTCAATGATTTGTACCTACCAAATTTTAGTCAATGTAAGGAAAACCAGCAAGCAGCATTATGGGTGCCCATGGCTCATTGATGCACAATTGGAGAGCATATAGTGCACAACAACTTGTACTACAAACCAATCAGAGTGTCTATGCTGACTTCTGCATATTTCATATAGTACCTACAATATGCACCAGATGGCACCAGAATGCACTATGGGAAGAAGGCAAACTGGTAGAGGCAGTTGATGCCCTGAACAATTTTTAACAGGATAATGTGCCCCGCCATACTGAAATAATTGTTCAGGAATGGTTTGCAGAGCATAACAAAGAGTTTAAGGTGTTGACTTGGCCTCAAGACCACAAAAATGTATTAGTTCATGTATCTGTGGGTTGAGGTGGGAAACAATCATCCATGGACTTATTACCTTACAACAAATTCTGCTAGAATATGTTGACAGGATTTCTTGCATTCAAGAGGTCCTTTCCATTATGAGCAGAAGTCCTGTTAATGTGCTTTGTGGCAGCACAGCAGAAGAACCAACTTTATTCTACGGTAATTGAAAACATACTTGGATAGGTGTGCATAATGCACAACCAAGATGGAGGCAGTCATTAACCCCACTTGTACTGTGAAATGTGAAAAACAAAGTTTGTCAGCACCTTTTAATAAATTGAAGTAAAGAGACAAGTGCAAATATGCGGTGACTGCAAAAGCAAATATAAACAAAATTGTAGCAGTGCTAAGAGGTATGAAAGCATGTTGTACACTCATTGACAAAAAACTAAACAAAAAACAATGCACTCAATGTCAAATTACTGCAAATCTCGGCATGCTGTTATGTCTCAGGCAGATATGTACTGTAAATGGTTACAGGTGTGGTCTGATTAGAGACTGGGTCTTGCCACAAGAAAGCGTAAAAATGCTTTCCCTATAAAAAGGCTCTCTAAGACTACTTTTGTGTAGTGTACCTCTTGGTGAGAGATTGTTGACTAATAGACATGCCTGTGTGATACACAGACTTTGAGAGGGGATGTATCATTGTGCTGAAAGAAGCAGAATGATTCTTTTATTGAATTGACCAACATCTAGGCCATTGTTACCTGACACTTAGGAGGTGTTGGGAGCAGTGGTTACATTAGGGTATGCACACATGGCAAACCAGACCACCAGTAGTGAGAATCATTTGATCTGCCAACAAGCACAACAGCTCCCAAAGTTTAATTTCACCTTTACTACACACCCCTGTCTCTGCCCAGACCATTTCAAGTAGCTTAGCAGAAGGAAATTTGGTGTCATAGCACCCATTATGTGTACTGCCATTGATAGTCACCCATCTATCCTGAGTTCTTTCTGTTGGCCTAGCCAAAGTCTGTAGCTAAACTGTATTATGTAGGAACCTGTGTAAAGTTGCCATGCTAAAGCATATGGGCTCACACAATTAATCAAAATATGTGCAAATATTCTCAAATGTAAGTATAGTGAATATATCAATACTGTTTAAAAAATATTGTTTGCTTATAGCTTTAAACTTGTGAGGTGATGATACATCATTGTATTTGCTTGCTTTTACAGCCAGAGAATCCTATTAAAAACACCACCGCATGGTGAAGAGCATCCTTTTATCCAGACCAGATTTCCTGTGTCAGATTTTCAATTCCACGATATAATATGAGTACTGGCCATCTTCTTTAATAAGATTACCACCCTAGTAGACCACCCCCTATGAATACTGTTTATTTCTGTTAGTTATTGACTATTTCCACTAGGTGTTAAATAGAGCAGATTGCCTTGTAGAAGCTTTTAACATCATTTGAAATGAAAGAACACATGATTGAGGTTTTGGACTTGAAAATACCTATTTTTAAATTCTATTAAACTCATACATGCACACACAAATATGGGCATTATGGATCTATAAATTAACCAAATCGAAGATGGAGCAACAGTGTATTGGTAGTTTTGAGTTCTAACTTTATGGTTAATATTGCATTGATTTAGCACTGTTACTAGAGTTGAGCGAACACCTGGATGTTCGGGTTCGAGAAGTTCGGCCGAACATCCCGGAAATGTTCGGGTTCGGGATCCGAACCCGATCCGAACTTCGTCCCGAACCCGAACCCCATTGAAGTCAATGGGGACCCGAACTTTTCGGCACTAAAACGGCTGTAAAACAGCCCAGGAAAGGGCTAGAGGGCTGCAAAAGGCAGCAACATGTAGGTAAATCCCCTGCAAACAAATGTGGATAGGGAAATTAATTAAAATAAAAATTAAATAAATAAAAATTAACCAAAATCAATTGGAGAGAGGTTCCATAGCAGAGAATCTGGCTTCCCGTCACCCACCACTGGAACAGTCCATTCTCAGATATTTAGGCCCCGGCACCCAGGCAGAGGAAAGAGGTCCCGTAACAGAGAATCTGTCTTCATGTCAGCAGAGAATTAGTCTGCATGTCATAGCAGAGAATGAGGCTTCACGTCAGCCACCACTGCAACAGTCCATTGGCATATATTTAGGCCTAGCACACAGGCAGAGGAGAGAGGTCCCGTAACAGAGAATCTGGCTTCATGTCAGCAGAGAATCAGTCTGCATGTCATAGCAGAGAATGAGGCTTCACGTCAGCCACCACTGCAACAGTCCATTGGCATATATTTAGGCCCAGCACACACACAGGCAGAGGAGAGAGGTCCCGTAACAGAGAATCTGTCTTCATGTCAGCAGAGAATTAGTCTGCATGTCATAGCAGAGAATGAGGCTTCACGTCACCCACCACTGCAACAGTCCATTGGCATATATTTAGGCCTAGCACACAGGCAGAGCAGAGAGGTCCCGTAACAGACAATCTGGCTTCATGACAGCAGAGAATCAGTCTGCATGTCATAGCAGAGAATGAGGCTTCACGTCACCCACCACTGCAACAGTCCATTGGCATATATTTAGGCCTAGCACACAGGCAGAGGAGAGAGGTCCCGTAACAGAGAATCTGTCTTCATGTCAGCAGAGAATCAGTCTGCATGTCATAGCAGAGAATGAGGCTTCACGTCAGCCACCACTGCAACAGTCCATTGGCATATATTTAGGCCCAGCACCCAGGCAGAGGAGGGAGGTCCCGTAACAGAGAATCTGTCTTCATGTCAGCAGAGAATTAGTCTGCATGTCATAGCAGAGAATGAGGCTTCACGTCAGCCACCACTGCAACAGTCCATTGGCATATATTTAGGCCCAGCACACACACAGGCAGAGGAGAGAGGTCCCGTAACAGAGAATCTGGCTTCATGTCAGCAGAGAATCAGTCTGCATGTCATAGCAGAGAATGAGGCTTCACGTCAGCCACCACTGCAACAGTCCATTGGCATATATTTAGGCCCAGCACACACACAGGCAGAGGAGAGAGGTCCCGTAACAGAGAATCTGGCTTCATGTCAGCAGAGAATCAGTCTGCATGTCATAGCAGAGAATGAGGCTTCACGTCAGCCACCACTGCAACAGTCCATTGGCATATATTTAGGCCCAGCACCCAGGCAGAGGAGGGAGGTCCCGTAACAGAGAATCTGTCTTCATGTCAGCAGAGAATTAGTCTGCATGTCATAGCAGAGAATGAGGCTTCACGTCAGCCACCACTGCAACAGTCCATTGGCATATATTTAGGCCCAGCACACACACAGGCAGAGGAGAGAGGTCCCGTAACAGAGAATCTGGCTTCATGTCAGCAGAGAATCAGTCTGCATGTCATAGCAGAGAATGAGGCTTCACGTCAGCCACCACTGCAACAGTCCATTGGCATATATTTAGGCCCAGCACACACAGGCAGAGGAGAGAGGTCCCGTAACAGAGAATCTGGCTTCATGTCAGCAGAGAATCAGTCTGCATGTCATAGCAGAGAATGAGGCTTCACGTCAGCCACCACTGCAACAGTCCATTGGCATATATTTAGGCCCAGCACACACACAGGCAGAGGAGAGAGGTCCCGTAACAGAGAATCTGGCTTCATGTCAGCAGAGAATCAGTCTGCATGTCATAGCAGAGAATGAGGCTTCACGTCAGCCACCACTGCAACAGTCCATTGGCATATATTTAGGCCCAGCACACACACAGGCAGAGGAGAGAGGTCCCGTAACAGAGAATCTGTCTTCATGTCAGCAGAGAATTAGTCTGCATGTCATAGCAGAGAATGAGGCTTCACGTCACCCACCACTGCAACAGTCCATTGGCATATATTTAGGCCTAGCACACAGGCAGAGCAGAGAGGTCCCGTAACAGACAATCTGGCTTCATGACAGCAGAGAATCAGTCTGCATGTCATAGCAGAGAATGAGGCTTCACGTCACCCACCACTGCAACAGTCCATTGGCATATATTTAGGCCTAGCACACAGGCAGAGCAGAGAGGTCCCGTAACAGACAATCTGGCTTCATGTCAGCAGAGAATCAGTCTGCATGTCATAGCAGAGAATGAGGCTTCACGTCACCCACCACTGCAACAGTCCATTGGCATATATTTAGGCCTAGCACACAGGCAGAGCAGAGAGGTCCCGTAACAGACAATCTGGCTTCATGACAGCAGAGAATCAGTCTGCATGTCATAGCAGAGAATGAGGCTTCACGTCACCCACCACTGCAACAGTCCATTGGCATATATTTAGGCCTAGCACACAGGCAGAGCAGAGAGGTCCCGTAACAGACAATCTGGCTTCATGTCAGCAGAGAATCAGTCTGCATGTCATAGCAGAGAATGAGGCTTCACGTCACCCACCACTGCAACAGTCCATTGGCATATATTTAGGCCTAGCACACAGGCAGAGCAGAGAGGTCCCGTAACAGACGATCTGGCTTCATGTCAGCAGAGAATCAGTCTGCATGTCATAGCAGAGAATCAGGCTTCACGTCAGCCACCACTGCAACAGTCCATTGTCATAAATTTAGGCCCAGCACCCAGGCAGAGGAGAGAGGTCCCGTAACAGACAATCTGGCTTCATGTCAGCAGAGAATTAGTCTGCATGTCATAGCAGAGAATCAGGCTTCATGTCAGCCACCACTGCAACAGTCCATTGGCATATATTTAGGCCTAGCACACAGGCAGAGGAGAGGTTCATTCAACTTTGGGTAGCATCGCAATATAATGGTAAAATGAAAATAAAAATAGGATTGAATGAGGAAGTGCCCTGGAGTCCAATAATATATGGTTATGGGGAGGTAGTTAATGTCTAATCTGGACAAGGGACGGACAGGTCCTGTGGGATCCATGCCTGGTTCATTTTTATGAACGTCAGCTTGTCCACATTGGCTGTAGACAGGCGGCTGCGTTTGTCTGTAATGACGCCCCCTGCCGTGCTGAATACACGTTCAGACAAAACGCTGGCTGCCGGGCAGGCCAGCACCTCCAAGGCATAAAAGGCTAGCTCTGGCCACGTGGACAATTTAGAGACCCAGAAGTTGAATGGGGCCGAACCATCAGTCAGTACGTGGAGGGGTGTGCACACGTA
This sequence comes from Bufo gargarizans, assembly GCF_014858855.1. Lineage (NCBI taxonomy): Eukaryota > Metazoa > Chordata > Amphibia > Anura > Bufonidae > Bufo > Bufo gargarizans. The sequence goes on along the minus strand of NC_058081.1, from coordinate 276,677,295 downwards.
CTGTTCCACCATGTTAGTGAAATGTTGCCTCCTGCTAACACGTTGCGTATCAGGTGGTGGTGCAGTTAGCTGTGGCGTGTTGACAAAAGTTTTCCACATCTCTGCCATGCTAACCCTGCCCTCAGAGGAGCTGGCCGTGACACAGCTGCCTTGGCGACCTCTTGCTCCTCCTCTGCCTTGGCCTTGGGCTTCCACTTGTTCCCCTGTGACATTTGGGAATGCTCTCAGTAGCGCGTCTACCAACGTGCGCTTGTACTCGCGCATCTTCCTATCACGCTCCAGTGCAGGAAGTAAGGTGGGCACATTGTCTTTGTAGCGTGGATCCAGCAGGGTGGCAACCCAGTAGTCCGCACAGGTTAAAATGTGGGCAACTCTGCTGTCGTTGCGCAGGCACTGCAGCATGTAGTCGCTCATGTGTGCCAGGCTGCCCAGGGGTAAGGACAAGCTGTCCTCTGTGGGAGGCGTATCGTCATCGTCCTGCCTTTCCCCCCAGCCACGCACCAGTGATGGACCCGAGCTGCGTTGGGTGCCACCCCGCTGTGACCATGCTTCATCCTCATCCTCCTCCACCTCCTCCTCATCCTCGTCCTCCTCGTCCTCCAGTAGTGGGCCCTGGCTGGCCACATTTGTACCTGGCCTCTGCTGTTGCCAAAAACCTCCCTCTGAGTCACTTCGAAGAGACTGGCCTGAAAGTGCTAAAAATGACCCCTCTTCCTCATCCTCCTCCTCCTCCTCCTGGGCCACCTCCTGTTCCATCATCGCCCTAAGTGTTTTCTCAAGGAGACATAGAAGTGGTATTGTAACGCTGATAACGGTGTCATCGCCACTGGCCATGTTGGTGGAGTACTCGAAACAGCGCAACAGGGCACACAGGTCTCGCATGGAGGCCCAGTCATTGGTGGTGAAGTGGTGCTGTTCTGTAGTGCGACTGACCCGTGCGTGCTGCAGCTGAAACTCCACTATGGCCTGCTGCTGCTCGCACAGTCTGTCCAGCATGTGCAAGGTGGAGTTCCACCTGGTGGGCACGTCGCATATGAGGCGGTGAGCGGGAAGGCCGAAGTTACGCTGTAGCGCAGACAGGCGAGCAGCGGCAGGATGTGAACGCCGGAAGCGCGAACAGACGGCCCGCACTTTATGCAGCAGCTCTGACATGTCGGGGTAGTTGTGAATGAACTTCTGCACCACCAAATTCAGCACATGCGCCAAGCAAGGGATGTGCGTCAAATTGGCTAGTCCCAGAGCTGCAACGAGATTTCGCCCATTATCACACACCACCAGGCCGGGCTTGAGGCTCACCGGCAGCAACCACTCGTCGGTCTGTTGTTCAATACCCCGCCACAACTCCTGTGCGGTGTGGGGCCTGTCCCCCAAACATATGAGTTTCAGAATGGCCTGCTGACGTTTACCCCGGGCTGTGCTGAAGTTGGTGGTGAAGGTGTGTGGCTGACTGGATGAGCAGGTGGAAGAAGAGGAGGAGGAAGCCGAGAAGGAGGAGGTGGCAACAGGAGGCAAAGAATGTTGCCCTGCGATCCTTGGCGGCGGCAGGACGTGCGCCAAACAGCTCTCCGCCTGGGGCCCAGCTGCCACTACATTTACCCAGTGTGCAGTTAGGGAGATATAGCGTCCCTGGCCGTGCTTACTGGTCCACGTATCTGTGGTTAGGTGGACCTTGCTACAGATGGCGTTGCGCAGTGCACACTTGATTTTATCGGATACTTGGTTGTGCAGGGAAGGCACGGCTCTCTTGGAGAAGTAGTGCCGGCTGGGAACAACATACTGTGGGACAGCAAGCGACATGAGCTGTTTGAAGCTGTCTGTGTCCACCAGCCTAAATGACAGCATTTCATAGGCCAGTAGTTTAGAAATGCTGGCATTCAGGGCCAGGGATCGAGGGTGGCTAGGTGGGAATTTACGCTTTCTATCAAATGTTTGTGAGATGGAGAGCTGAACGCTGGCGTGTGACATGGTTGAGACGCTTGGTGACGGAGGTGGTGGTGGTGGTGTTGGTGGTACATCCCCTGTTTGCTGGGCGGCAGGTGCCAACGTTCCTCCAGAGGCGGAGGAAGAGGCCGAGGCGGCAGCAGCAGAATAGGCCGAGGCGGCAGCAGCAGAAGAGGTAGCAGGGGGAGCCTGAGTGACTTCCTTGGTTTTAAGGTGTTTACTCCACTGCAGTTCATGCTTTGCATGCAGGTGCCTGGTCATGCAGGTTGTGCTCAGGTTCAGAACGTTAATGCCTCGCTTCAGGCTCTGATGGCACAGCGTGCAAACCACTCGGGTCTTGTCGTCAGCACATTGTTTGAAGAAGTGCCATGCCAGGGAACTCCTTGAAGCTGCCTTTGGGGTGCTCGGTCCCAGATGGCGGCGGTCAGTAGCAGGCGGAGTCTCTTGGCGGCGGGTGTTCTGCTTTTGCCCACTGCTCCCTCTTTTGCTACGCTGTTGGCTCGGTCTCACCACTGCCTCTTCCTCCGAACTGTGAAAGTCAGTGGCACGACCTTCATTCCATGTGGGGTCTAGGACCTCATCGTCCCCTGCATCGTCTTCCACCCAGTCTTGATCCCTGACCTCCTGTTCAGTCTGCACACTGCAGAAAGACGCAGCAGTTGGCACCTGTGTTTCGTCATCATCAGAGACATGCTGAGGTGGTATTCCCATGTCCTCATCATCAGGAAACATAAGTGGTTGTGCGTCAGTGCATTCTATGTCTTTCACCGCTGGGGAAGGGCTAGGTGGATGCCCTTGGGAAACCCTGCCAGCGGAGTCTTCAAACAGCATAAGAGACTGCTGCATAACTTGAGGCTGAGACAGTTTCCCTGGTATGCATGGGGGTGATGTGACAGACTGATGGGGTTGGTTTTCAGGCGCCATCTGTGCGCTTTCTGCAGAAGACTGGGTGGGAGATAATGTGAACGTGCTGGATCCACTGTCGGCCACCCAATTGACTAATGCCTGTACCTGCTCAGGCCTTACCATCCTTAGAACGGCATTGGGCCCCACCATATATCGCTGTAAATTCTGGCGGCTACTGGGACCTGAGGTAGTTGGTACACTAGGACGTGTGGATGTGGCAGAACGGCCACGTCCTCTCCCAGCACCAGAGGGTCCACTAACACCACCACGACCATGTCCACGTCCGCGTCCCTTACTAGATGTTTTTCTCATTGTTATGGTTCACCACAACAACAAATATATTATTTGGCCCAATGTATTGTATTCAAATTCAGCGGGATATAAATTTGAGGCCTAGTATTTAGGCGCTGGGTGACCGGTATGGATTTAGTGACAGAATTAGACTTGGAAATGCACAGAAGCGTGTGTGTGAAGTTATTCTGAGTGACCCAATGTGCACCTTGAATATTATATACCCTTTTTGGGATAGATTTCAAATAGCTCTGATATAGCAGGAACCACTAAATTATGAAATTGCTAAATTGGGAATTGTACTTCAACCCAGAACAAAAAATGTGCTTTGACGGGCACTAAATAACTTTCCCAGCTACAACAGTACAGCGGTAACGAGAGATTTAGAGGGATTTAAATTTGAGGCCTAGTATTTAGGCGCTGGGTGACAGGTATGGGTTTAGTGACAGAATTAGACTTGGAAATACACAGTAGCGGGTGTGTGTGAAGTTATTCTGAATGACCCAATGTGCACCTTCAATATTATATACCCTTTTTGGGATAGATTTCAAATAGCTCTGATATAGCAGGAACCACTAAATTATGAAATTGCTAAATTGGGAATTGTACTTCAACCCAGAACAAAAAATGTGCTTTGACGGACACTAAATATCTTGCCCAGCAACAACAGTACAGCGGTGGGTAACGAGAGATTTAGAGGGATTTAAATTTGAGGCCTAGTATTTAGGCGCTGGGTCACCGGTATGGATTTAGTGACAGAATTAGACTTGGAAATGCACAGAAGCGTGTGTGTGAAGTTATTCTGAATGACCCTATGTGCACCTTCAATATTATATACCCTTTTAGGGATAGATTTCAAATAGCTCTGATATAGCAGAAACCACTAAATTATGAAATTGCTAAATTGGGAATTGTACTTCAACCCAGAACAAAAAATGTGCTTTGACGGACACTAAATATCTTGCCCAGCAACAACAGTACAGCGGTGGGTAACGAGAGATTTAGAGGGATTTAAATTTGAGGCCTAGTATTTAGGCGCTGGGTCACCGGTATGGATTTAGTGACAGAATTAGACTTGGAAATGCACAGAAGCGTGTGTGTGAAGTTATTCTGAATGACCCTATGTGCACCTTCAATATTATATACCCTTTTAGGGATAGATTTCAAATAGCTCTGATATAGCAGAAACCACTAAATTATGAAATTGCTAAATTGGGAATTGTACTTCAACCCAGAACAAAAAATGTGCTTTGACGGACACTAAATATCTTGCCCAGCAACAACAGTACAGCGGTGGGTAACGAGAGATTTAGAGGGATTTAAATTTGAGGCCTAGTATTTAGGCGCTGGGTCACCGGTATGGATTTAGTGACAGAATTAGACTTGGAAATGCACAGAAGCGTGTGTGTGAAGTTATTCTGAATGACCCTATGTGCACCTTCAATATTATATACCCTTTTAGGGATAGATTTCAAATAGCTCTGATATAGCAGAAACCACTAAATTATGAAATTGCTAAATTGGGAATTGTACTTCAACCCAGAACAAAAAATGTGCTTTGACGGACACTAAATATCTTGCCCAGCAACAACAGTACAGTGGTGGGTAACGAGAGATTTAGAGGGATTTAAATTTGAGGCCTAGTATTTAGGCGCTGGGTCACCGGTATGGATTTAGTGACAGAATTAGACTTGGAAATGCACAGAAGCGTGTGTGTGAAGTTATTCTGAATGACCCTATGTGCACCTTCAATATTATATACCCTTTTAGGGATAGATTTCAAATAGCTCTGATATAGCAGAAACCACTAAATTATGAAATTGCTAAATTGGGAATTGTACTTCAACCCAGAACAAAAAATGTGCTTTGACGGACACTAAATATCTTGCCCAGCAACAACAGTACAGCGGTGGGTAACGAGAGATTTAGAGGGATTTAAATTTGAGGCCTAGTATTTAGGCGCTGGGTGACAGGTATGGGTTTAGTGACAGAATTAGACTTGGAAATACACAGTAGCGGGTGTGTGTGAAGTTATTCTGAATGACCCAATGTGCACCTTCAATATTATATACCCTTTTTGGGATAGATTTCAAATAGCTCTGATATAGCAGGAACCACTAAATTATGAAATTGCTAAATTGGGAATTGTATTTCAACCCAGAACAAGAAATGTGCTTGAACGGACACTAAATAACTCGCCCAGCTACAGCACTAGGGACAGATTTAGCTGGATATAAATTTGAGGCCTAGTATTTAGGCGCTGGGTGACCGGTATGGATTTAGTGACAGAATTAGACTGGGATATGGCCAAAAAATGAACAGACTATTGCTGGTTAAATGCACTTGGTGTGACAGCTTCACCCTGATGTAGGCTTTAGCCAAAAAACAACCACACCATTGAGGGTTAAATGCACTTGGTGACAGGCGCAGCTTGCCCCTGATTTTGTATATGGCCAAAAAATGAACAGACTATTGCTGGTTAAATGCACTTGGTGTGACAGCTTCACCCTGATGTAGGCTTTAGCCAAAAAACAACCACACCATTGAGGGTTAAATGCACTTGGTGACAGGCGCAGCTTGCCCCTGATTTTGTATATGGCCAAAAAATGAACAGACTATTGCTGGTTAAATGCACTTGGTGTGACAGCTTCACCCTGATGTAGGCTTTAGCCAAAAAACAACCACACCATTGAGGGTTAAATGCACTTGGTGACAGGCGCAGCTTGCCCCTGATTTTGTATATGGCCAAAAAATGAACAGACTATTGCTGGTTAAATGCACTTGGTGTGACAGCTTCACCCTGATGTAGGCTTTAGCCAAAAAACAACCACACCATTGAGGGTTAAATGCACTTGGTCGCAGCTTGTGCTGGCGCACCACAAGACACAAAATGGCCGCCGATCACCCCAGAAAAATGAGACTGACAAACGGTCTGTGCAGCCTAAAAACAGTGAGCAATTGAGGATCAGCAGCTCAATGATCCACAGCTGCAGATCGATCAGTTAATCAAGTCCTTTGGAGGAGTTAATCTGCCTAATCTCGCCCTACTGTCGCAGCCGCAACCTCTCCCTACGCTAATCAGAGCAGAGTGACGGGCGGCGCTATGTGACTCCAGCTTAAATAGAGGCTGGGTCACATGGTGCTCTGGCCAATCACAGCCATGCCAATAGTAGGCATGGCTGTGATGGCCTCTTGGGGCAAGTAGTATGACGCTTGTTGATTGGCTGCTTTGCAGCCTTTCAAAAAGCGCCAAGAAAGCGTCACAAAAGCGCGAAGAAAGCGACGAACACCGAACCCGAACCCGGACTTTTACGAAAATGTCCGGGTTCGGGTCCGTGTCACGGACACCCCAAAATTCGGTACGAACCCGAACTATACAGTTCGAGTTCGCTCATCCCTAACTGTTACGGGAACTGCATTTGTCTGCAAACCCATCTGATGGCAAAAACCTTAATATGAAAACTTTTGTCTAGCACTAGTGATTTGAAGATGTTTTGCTCCATGCATGTGAACTCAGCAGGTGATTCTTGCCTAACTTTGATGTCAAACAGCACAAAACTTCAGTGACTAGTAGCTTCAGAAATGCAATAGACATAGCTGAGTCTTCATATGAAGCTCATGCTTGAACTACATCAGAAGAACTGACATCTATTATGGCAAGCAAAGACAAGTGTTTGAAAAGAGATTCAAACAGAAGTGTCAAAATTTACAGTGCATAGTTTTATATAAGTTGATTTTAACCAAGCATATCTCTATGAACTCTGCAGGGTAGAAAAGAAATTTCAAATGGCAGAAAAATTGTTGTCATCTAAGGGCATGGGATGTTTTAATAGCTTACGAGAGAAGGTTTCCAGAAAGGTTTTATGGTGATCCACATATTATGACTGGCTAATAAGGCCAGTCATTGTAATGGTGGGTACAATAGAAACGTACACATGTAATGTGAAACAATCCTCAAAATAATTGCCTCTTTCCCTATCTTTCAAGGTTCTACAATGCAGAATATAAACAGTATTGTTAAAAATAGATTTAGCCTGACTTGTCAACCTGATATATTTTGATTTTGAAAAATTGTCCTTCTACCGTGTCTAGATTTCTATATGAAAATGCAATGACTTTTCATTAGTGAATTGTTAGTGTCAACATTATTTGCATTTTTATCTTGCCAAATGTCACCAACTCCATTTGTAATAGGTTCAATCTGTGGATAAAGAAAGAGAAACTTTGTAAATTAACATAGTTTTCTTGTATTCATGTCCTACTGGCTTACTCACAGCAGTGTTCTGAAACTGTCACCACGGAGTCTAGTGTCACAAACCAGCCTAATTGTCCTTCCCGAAATGCACCTACGTTTCGTTTGACAACCATTAAAATAAAGCAAGTCTGCTTGGGCAAAGATTCAAAACTCAGCACTTGTGCTATAATTTTCAGCTTGTAATCAACTGATAGCAGTATGATTGGAGCTCTTAATAACCCAGGATTATTACAATACCCTCTGTGGCAAATCACTTAATCAGCCGCTATGCTCTTGGGTCTCTGAAATAAACTCGATTTCTAAACTATAAAAAGCATGTTTAGAACAGAAACACAGGCCCAAATAATTTCATGATATCTTCAAGCAGGAAGTTTTAATTTAAGATACTTAAATGAAATGGATCTAATTTCTGCTAAAATTAAACAGACTAAACACTGTCAAAAGATTGAGTTATGAAATTGGAGGTGCTTGTAATTATTTAAACAGCTTAATTAAATTTGAGATGAAATCTCTGATTGTCTAAATTTCTAATTGTGAATTTGGATTATTAGAAGTAGAAAATTGCCCTTATGAATGGAAATGGAGTGGACATGTTTAATATTATTTTTTTTAAACAGAATAATCCTTGCTGCTTTGACATACAGTATTTACTGGATAAGCGGTATGATTTCAATGTACAAATACTGTTATTAATTAATGGATTATGCAACATTAATTGTGAGAAATGTTATACAGAGGCATATGCTTAAAAAGGGGTTTAAAGAATGTATATCATGTTTAAATAGCATTTGTTAGTTCACTATTGTTTTGTTAAGATTGGATGAAAGAATAAATTAGGATTGCCCCTTAAAAGTCCTAATTTAAATTGTAATTTTGTAGCTAGACCAGTGTTCCTGACTGCGCCAGGGATGATCTAGCATTATTTGAAATGGTCAAAACCATGTAACTGGCAGTTAACATTAGAGTTATAAACCTTGGCTATATTTTAATAGGATTTTTCATTTTTAATAGTCAGTGTGGCTTAACACAATCTGCCATATTTGAAAGTGGCATATGACCTACAAAAGTTGCAGATTTCTGAGCTGTCCCTGTTGTTTATAACAGCACTGTACATCGACAGATGTATGCAGCCTGCATGAATTTAATATTTGACAATGAGTGCTTTTGTGCTATTTTCTGCACCATGACTCACTGAGGAGAGACATGACAATGTGCTAATTTTGTTTTGCAAGGGAAAAGTAGACTTATTGTGAAATATCACTTTTTCTCAAATAGATCGCTTTATGTTCTATTAACACTCAGTCTCCCAAATGAGGGTACTTAGCGGTCACACTAACGGTATTCTTTTCCGGCATTGAGTTCCGTCCTAGGGGTTCAATACCAGAAAAGAACTGATCAGTTTTATCCTAATGCATTCTGAATGGAGAGCAATCGTGCAGGATGCATCAGGATGTCTTCAGTTAAGTCTTTTTGACTTTTCAGGATGGAGATAATACCACAGCATGCTGCGGTTTTATCTCCGTCCAAAATTCAGGAACACTTGCCGGAATACCAGATCTGGCATTTTTTCCAATTGACATGCATTAATGCCGGATCCACAAAAAATCAGAACGCAGAAAATGTGAAAAAAATAAATGCCGGATCAGTTTTTCCGGATGACACCGAAAAGACTGATCCGGCATTTCAATGCATTTGTCATACGGATCAGGATCCTCATCCATCTGACAAATGGCATCAGTTTGCATGCGTTTTGACGGATACGGCAGGCAGTTACAGCGACGGAACTGCCTGCTGGTATACTCTGCCGCAAGTGTGAAAGTACCCTGATTACAGTCATCCAAAATGTTAGGACAGCTACACATGACCACCACTGCCCTGCTCTTTCCTGTGGGAAAGGATTCCACGTTACTCACCATGCTGCTGCCTCCATGCTTCTGCCTAGTACTCCAGTATAGTGATGGACGAATATCGGCCAGGACTATTCACGAACTAGAATGCGTGTTCGTGATCAAATGTTCGCAAACCAATCGTTTGCGGTGGGCCCCATTTACTTTAATGACAGCCGAACCTGAAAAACCTTCAGGTCATATTTGAAGCCAGCAAACACTTACTAGAAGTACACAAATAGTACCACAACATGGACAGTGATATACCAGAGGGGGGTCATTGGCAAAAATTCCCACCAAAAATATGTATTTTAATCAGTGGCCATTTTTAAGCGTCTTAAAGGGAAACTCTCAAAAATGTGCCCTTCTGGAACCTAGAAGTTTTTTATTTCCTATCGGATTGATGTATACAAATGTGCAGCACTGCAGAGTCCATTAAAAAATGCATATGTTAACATAATTTTTTTTTTCTACTATAGAACTGTATAGTGAATGGACGCCACTATATGGCATCAGTCTGAGGCATCTGTTAACACATAAATGTGTCAGAATAAGCACCAGTACACAGCAGAGCAGCGTGTCAGAGAGGGGAGGCCGCCATGTACTGACAGAGCGCTACCTGGTCCTGGTTGTCAGGGATGAGGACTCAAGGATCATTTTCTACTGGGAAATACAGGGCACAGTATAATATATACTAGAATCTATATAATATAAACATATTAGCCCTAACCCCAAACAATAAAACAATTAGGTGGTCATTTATTATATAGAAATACGTCTATGTTAGGCATATTTCTGACACAGATTGTGGCGCAAAGGTCCTTAGCATCGCAATCAGCATATTTTTCACGCTCTTGCCAGGTCTAAAAAAGGATGGTGTGGGCAGTGAAAGGGATACAGTTATGGACATCCAGTTATTGGAAACCACCGCCATACATTGACCGGATAACACCTCTGCACAGTGGCTGGATAACACCATCATACCGTGACCGGATAAAAGGGTATTAGAGGGCACTGTACAGGGAATGACTAGGGGCACTGCACAGGGTGTGGTAATAGGGCACAAAGCAGGGTATAAGGGGGGACAGTATGGGGTGTCGGGGCACAGTCACATGACCCTGTGACATTAGAAGGTCCTTATGGTGAATGCTGTTCATACGCCACCATAATGAGAGGCAGAGGAGTGAGTCAAGGGCAATAGGCATTCACCTGACAACAAAGAACTTTGGATTCTGTGGCTGGAGGTACATTAGGCAGTCACAGGATAAATATGTAACTGTCGGCCAGTACAGGTCTCAAAAACTAGGCAATAGGCATTCACCTGACAGCAAAGAACTTTGGATTCTCTGGCTGGAGTTACATTAGGTGGTCACAGGAAAAAATTTAACTGTTGGCCAGTACAGGCCCCAAAAATTAATTGATAGGCATTCACCTGACAGTAAAGAACTATGGATTCTGCGGCTGGTGGTACATTAGGCGATCACAGGATAACTATATAAGTGTCCCCCAGTACAGGCCCCACAATTTAGGCAATAGGCATTGTGGGGTTTTGCTCTGGTAGACAGGCTAGCGGATGCAGTATAGAGGCAATCACAACGTTTTTAACTTAATTCCTTGTTTATTCACATATAAGAACACAAAATGACCGTTTACAGTCTTGGTGTTTGTTCACACCATGCAATGTCTATAGAACAAAATCTTCACCTGGTTAGCAGTCTTTCCCCAGCTGTCCACAGTAGGCTTTAGGTGCCTGTTTTCCAGCATGCAGCTTTTAAGCCTTTAGCACGGCACCAATTTTCAGATCACAAAACAGTCTCCACAGCTTTCCTGTCAGATGGAGGATCATCCACACCTAGCTGTGACTGCTGGCTGGGTTTTATATAGGCCAATAAAGACCCTGACTGGAGAATGGGGAGCAGCCACCCATCCAGCACTTTGGCTACTCCCAGTAAGAGCCGGCCTAGATCGGCTTCACGGCCATACTAACAACAGTGTCAACAAGCACTGGCTGCCGCTGACACTTAAAACTACCAGCTCTTACCTCACCGAGGCCAGGAATCTCGGTGACACATACCTTCTATCAATGATGACCCATTGCGCCTTCCTACATACCTCCCCCTTTTGTTCAACCCTTAGGGGGTGAACACCAGCCAGACAGTGTACCCAGAACAGGACATCTGTGTTTCCCTGTAACATGCCTTCCGTATGATCCACAGAAAATTTAAAGTTTTGTAATGACAAGAACCGCCTGGTGACCCAAGCATTCCCCTCTTTGGCCTGGCTCATCCACTTTAGAGGGGAGTGGTCAGTCACTAGACAGAATTTTCTCTCCAACAGATAATAGCGGAGAGTGCCCATTTGATGGCCAGGCACTCTCTCTCCACTATAATGTACCTAGTCTCGGCTGGGGTAAGCTTTTGGCTCAGGAAAACAACAGGATGTTCCTCCCCATTGATGTCCTGAGAGAGTACAGCTCCGAGGCCTATTTCAGAGGCATTGGTCTGTACCACAAACTTCCTCTTGAAGTCCGGTGTCACCAATACTGGGGACCCACACAGAACAGACTTAAAAGTGGAGAAAGCCTTATCCGCTTGCTCATTCCACTGAACAGTCACTGACTTGCGTCCCTTCAAAAGGCCTGTGAATGTTGCTGCGATTGTAGCAAAATTGGGGACAAACCTCATTTAGTATCCCACCATGCCCAGGAACGACTTCACTTGCCAAGCAGTGACAGGTCAGGGCCAATTCCTAATTGCCTCAATTTTGTTCAACTGAGGTTTGATAATTCTGCGCTCAATTACATAACCCATGTACTTGGTCTCTTCTAACTCTATTGCACACTTTTTTGGGTTAGTGGTTAAGCCAGCCTTCCTAAGGGAGTCTACTACAGCCTATACTTTAGGTAGGTGACTTTCCCAGTCGGTGCTGTGGATAACGATATTGTTCATGTACGCTGAAGCGTACCGACGATGTGGACAGAGTACAATGTCCATTAGCCTTTGAAACGTGGCGGGAGCGCCATGTAGACCAAAGGGTAATACCTTGTACTGATACAGCCCCTCTGGCGTGATGAAAGACGATTTGTCCTTGGCAGCCTCAGTCAAGGGTACCTGCTAGTATTCTTTGGTGAGGTCCAAAACAGAAAAATACAGGGCTTAGCCCAACTTCTCAATAAGCTCATCCACTCGGGGCATGGGATATGAGTCAAACTTGGACACCTCATTCAGTTTGCGGAAGTCGTTACAGAACTGAAATGTCCTGTCCGGCTTGGGTATTAAAACTGTGGGACTGGCCCATTCACTTTTTGACTCCTCAATGACACCTAGCTGGAGCATTAGCTGCACTTCCTCCGCGATGGCTTGTTGCCGAGCCTCGGGTACCCGTATGGTTTTAACCAAACTTTTGCCTGAGGCTCAGTGATAATGTCATGTCGGACTATGGAAGTGCGTCCAGGAAGGTCAAAGAACACATCCTGTTCTGACTAATGAACTTCCTGGCTTCCTGAGCCTGTTTAGAGGAGAGGCTGTCAGTAATTTTTCACTGTGGCAGCCGCTTCCCTTGCTTCAGACAGAGGGGACGAAACCGCTTCCCCTAGGAACCCTGGTCGTGGGCTGTCTTCCGTACAGGTCTCCCTATCTTTCCAGAGTTTGAGCAGATTAACATGTTACACCTGCTCCGGCTTTCGCCTCCCTGGCTGGTGTACCTTGTAATCTACCTCTCCAATTTTTTCAAGTACCTCGTAGGGCCCCTGCCACCTAGCTAGGAACTTACTGTCTACGGTCGGTACCAGAACCAACACCAGATTACTCGGGTTAAAGTTCTGAAACTTAGCCTGCCAATTATAGAGCCTACTCTGGGCTCGCTTTGCTGCCTCCATATGCTCCCTAATCAGAGGCAACACTGTTTCCTTCCTTCCTTGGATCTGGGTGACGAAGTCAACAACACTTGTGCGGTGTGGGCTGTTGTTCCCACGCCTCTTTGGCGACAACCGACAGACCGCGAGGGTCTCTGCCGTATAGCAGTTCGAAGGGCGAGAACCCAGTAGAGGCCTGGAGCACCTCTCACACTGCGAACATGAGATAAGGCAGAAGAAGGTCCCAGTGACCTCCATCCTTAGAGACCACTCTGTTTAGCATATTTTTTATGTTTGATTAAACTTCTCTACCAGGCCATCCATTTGCGGATGATACACGGATGTCCGTAGCTGTTTTATGTGGAGCAACTTACAGAGTTCCCTAATGACCTTGGACATAAACGGGGCCCTTGGTTAGTCAGAACCTCCCTAGGCAGACCCACGTGAGAAAACATCTCCATTAACTCCTTAGCTATGGGTTTGGCTGATGTATGCCGCAGTGGCACCGCCTTTGTGTACCGAGTGGCGTAGTCGACAACGACCAAGATGTGTTTGTGTCCTCTAGCAGTCTTCGGTACCGGGCCTACGAGATCCATAGCGATTCACTCGAACGGGACCTCAATAATCGGGAGGGGTACCAGGGGACTACAGAAATGTGGCTGGGGGCTCGTCATCTGGCAGGTTGGGCAAGACTTATAATATTCTTCTACCTCTCTGAACACATTGGGCTAGTAAAACCGCTGTAGAATCCGGTCCTGCATTTTTTGCATTCCCAGGTGACCCCGAGAACATGCTGGTGGGCTAACTCTAACATGAGTTTTCGATAAGCCTGTGGCACCACCAACTGTTCAATGGATTCACCTCACAGCTGGTTTACTCAATACATTTCTTGATGAACCACAAAAAGGGGAAACATCAACTCTGCCCCCGGTTGTTGTGGTTCCCCATCTATTATTAATACATTTTCCCAGGCTTAAAATAGAGTTGGGTCCCGGTGTTGTGCAGTACCAAAATTATACCGGAGACATTGATATCGGCAAGCTCAGGACCTGGTAGCAAGTTCTCCCTGTCTCCCACCATCACACTTAGCAGGGTTTTCTCCCCCTCTTCCACCAAAGTGGCGGTCACCCCTAACACTGGCCCTTTGGTCTCAGGTTCCCAGAGTTCTGGTCTCCCCCCTGAGCCGGGCCACTCTGCTAGGGTTACATCTGTCTCACAGGTATCAGTAACTTTCATATCCGGCCGTGTCGGGAAACCGGGGAATCTCTCCCAATTATTAGTTCATATGGTAATTTTGTGGCGACGGCCACCTCATGAGTCCACCTGCCAGTCACCGTTGATAGAGAGACCAGGGCGGTGGGATAGTCTTTTAAGTCCCCATGAATGCACACAATGCCGACCTTTTGGCCAGTATACTCGACGGGTCGCACCAGGGCAGCTCTTACCAGGGACACCAGGTGGCTATTGTCTATAGTCTCGGAGGTACCTGTGGTACACAGTTTCCTGGCATATAATGAGTGGTGGTAGCCATAGTTGGTATCCATGGGTTCACCCCGATGTGGACAGTCGGCCCTTATGTGTCCAGGCTCGTGACACCGCCAGCAAACCACCGGGGCTAGGTCTGCAGGGGATGCATCCTGGGCGGGTTTGGCTGGCACCGGCCGCTGGGTCTGGGGTGGAGATTTCCGGGGTTGAATTTGCCCCCTCCCAAAAGTACCCCCCTGCAGATTTCTGGTGGCCTAGCACTCCACCAGGTCGACCGTCTCTAAGGCATTACCAGGAGACACCTGACCACTCCAGTGCTGGAGAAGGTACGGCAAAACCCTCCAAAACACATCCGCCAACAGATGGTCCAGCATAGCAGTGGGAGTCAATATGTCAAGATGCAGCCATTTCTGCAACCAGTGTAGCAGGTGATAATATTGTGGTCTGGCGAGTTCAGCCGAGTAAAATTTTCACTGTTGCACCCGCTGAGCCCAGACCAATACATTTACCCCAGTTTCTCCAGGATCTCACATTTTACGGTTGGGTAGTCGGCCGCTTGATCATTGGAGAGATCAAAAAACACTTGATGGGGTCCAGATGCCAGGAATGGAGTGATGACCTCAGCACACTGGTCTAAGCAGTAACTTCTCCCTCATGGCCACCTTTTCGAACATCACCAGATAGGTCTCGATGTCATCCGAGGGGGACATCTTAGGGATCGCCGCACTGACAGCTTTCCGGGCATCATGGACGTTCTGGAACGCCCCAGCCGCTTGCAATGCCATTACATGTTGTAATAGCAGCTGGTTAGTTTCCTGCTGCTGCTTGTTAGCCTCCCGCTGCTGCAAGTTGGCCTCCACGAGTGCTTTCACGACCGCCTCCATTTTGTCACGGGTCATAACCTTGCCGGCTTAATATAGGACAAGCACTTGTGCCTGGAAAAAGAAAAAAACTTTCGGCCTTCAGGCCTGCCTCACTGCGTTTGCTTGTATCCAACACCAATTGTGGGGTTTTGCTCTGGTAGACAGGCTAGCGGACGCAGTATAGAGGCAATCGCAAAGTCGTTAACTTAAACAGTTCGGTGTTTATTCACACATAAGGAAACACTAAATGACAGTTCACAGTATTGGTGTTTGTTCACACCATGCGATGTTTATAGAACTAAATTTTCACCTGGTTAGCAGTCTTTCTCCAGCCATCCACAGCAGGCTTTAGGTGCCTTTTTTCCAGCACGGAACCAATTCACAGATCCCAAAACAGAGTCTCCACAGCTTCCCTGTCAGATGGAGGATCATCCACACCTAGCTGTGACTGCTGGCTGGGTTTTATATAGGCTAATAAAGACCCGGCCTGGAGCATGGGAAGAAGCCACCCACCCAGCACTTTGGCTACTCCCAGTAAGAGTCGACCCGGATCGGCTTTACAGCCATACTAACAACAAACAACCAGCACTAGCTGCCGCTGACACTTAAAACTACCGGCTCTTACCTCACCGCGGCCAGGAATCTCGCTGAAACATACCTTCCATCAATGACGGCCCCTTGCGCCTTCCTACAGCATTCACCTGCCAGCAAAGAACTTTGGATTATGTGGCTGGCGGTACATTAGGCGGTCACAGGATAAATAAGTAACTGTCGGCCAGTACAGGCCCCAAAAATTAGGCAATAGGCATTCACCTGACAGAAATATACGGAAATTGGTAACCTTTAAAAATTAACTTTTATTATTACTTATATTAAAATAATAGCCCTTAGGTATTGATGCAAGAAAAATTGGGGTGGGCATCCACCCCACTCGTGGTGCATATACGGTACTGCTAGGGAGGGTGTAGGGAAGAGGGGGAGAGGGATGCTGGGTCTCAGCCCCTATTGTTACCCTAATCAAAGGGCCCTTCTCCTGGTACACCGCAAGCTCCTATGCTGCCCCTATTAGTGTCCCTATGCAGTGCTCCGACTGCCCAGCTTCGTCCTAAAGAGGTAGGGAAGGGGGGGAGATCCCTAGTAACAAAACATATACGCCACCCACAGATACGTTCCCAGTGCCCTGGGAGACGGCTGTGTACAGAAACACTAGACCAGTAAAGACCTGTGTCCTGCAGAATAATTGTGTAATTGGGTGTCACGTCCGTGAGTCACCCAAACACTCAAGAATTGAATGTGCTGGAAATAATCAGTAACCATAAGGTGGCCCGACGCGTTTCTCTGGTGTGTTACAGTTCGTCAGGGGCCCACAAGGATTGATATCAGCATCAGTATCCGTGGGGGCAAGTCACTAAGGTTTCAAACAAATGTGCTAAGCAGTGGTTGGTAACAACAGCTGTATATATATATATATATGGTTCAAACTTCACACACTCTCATTGTGTTGGCAGTGTCGTATTAGCATAGCATTAGCCACAGTCACAAATGGGGGTGGAAGGGTTATAACTTATCTCATCAGGAGTAACGGGTCAGTGGACCTGTTCCCACGATAGCGACTGGTTCCTGTTCCTTGAAAGTCTGTGTGCTGGATCCCGCTTGTGGCAGTGTCGCAGACGATGCCAGCACCGCTGCACCATTTAAAGCCATGCGCGTCATCGTAGCTCCTGCCCATTCTCCCGATCAGCTGACCCATCACGTGACCACAACGTCATGGTCACGTGGGGCGTCATGTGATCGCAGGTCCTGCGACCGTACTAGGACCGGGAGAGGCTAATAGGGAGGCTGTCTAAGTGAAGGGGCGTGCTCACAATACTTAAGTCACACCCGCTGGTCCCCTATGCATTAGGTCTCAATAGGATGTTTCCCTAGTTTATGCGCATGAGACCAAGGCAGAGATAGTGTGTGGGGATGCCCTACAGGGATAGGGGTAGCCCACACTGTACCAAATGGATGAATGAAATTCCATAATCATTCATAAACCGGGACGCCGTTGTAATTAACGCTTAAGAGTGGCGCGGCGTAACCCTAAAGTATTTAGGCCGGTGGAAATCAAAAAAGGGCTAAGAACATGTTCTTTAAAGGGAACCTGTCACCCAAAAATCGCCTATTAAGCTGTTTACAGTACCTTATAGTGCTGTATAGTCGTTTCCTGATGCACTTTTTGTTAGTTTTGCAGCATGTATGCTCAGTCAGAAATCGATGTTATATTCAGCTGCTGCCCCGTGCTTCAAGTCAGGCTTGAAGTCACGGGGGCAGCGGCCTCGGCGTCTTACATGGCCCTCTCCCCGCCCCCTGCCTCTGTGACTGACAGCCGAAATCCGATTCCGGGACCGCGCTCAACGGCCGCATGCGCAGTAAAGGGCGGCAGGAGCGCGGTCCCGGCTGCCGCGCGTACTACGCGCCGTCTTACTTTCGCCGCACTGCGCATGCGCCCGACATCCTGTATCAAACGCGCCCGCGCCCGGCATCTGGGCGCGGGCGCGTTTGATACAGGATGTCGGGCGCATGCGCAGTGCGGCGAAAGTAAGACGGCGCGTAGTACGCGCGGCAGCCGGGACCGCGCTCCTGCCGCCCTTTACTGCGCATGCGGCCGTTGAGCGCGGTCCCGGAATCGGATTTCGGCTGTCAGTCACAGAGGCAGGGGGCGGGGAGAGGGCCATGTAAGACGCCGAGGCCGCTGCCCCCGTGACTTCAAGCCTGACTTGAAGCACGGGGCAGCAGCTGAATATAACATCGATTTCTGACTGAGCATACATGCTGCAAAACTAACAAAAAGTGCATCAGGAAACGACTATACAGCACTATAAGGTACTGTAAACAGCTTAATAGGCGATTTTTGGGTGACAGGTTCCCTTTAAATGGATCCCCTATCATGTTATGCAGGGGAGAAGTTAGTGCACTTCGCTCACTGTGGCTCATTTCACATCAATGTGCCTCAGTGTTGATAAAACGTTTAAAACACGTATCATGGCAAGACAAACCGGAATATCACCGGAATAGGTAGCTGCGGAGGAGGTAGGGTGTGGAATCAAATGAAACAGGTAAATATCTGCGCAGGAGGTAGGGTGTGGAATCAAATGAAACAGCTAAATGAAAGCTGTTCATTTAATCCTTGTGGGTGGAAAGTTTTTAATTGAAAGATCCACCAGGTCTCTCTTTGCAGGATCTTTTGGTCCCAATCGCCTCCCCTGTTAGGGGGTGGGACGACCTCAATGCCCATAAATCGAACGTGTGAATAATCGCCGCCATGGAAGGTTGTCACATGGCGTTCCAGGGGGGTATCCCTTTCGTGACGTAGATCCCCTAAATGTTCTCCTATCCTCCTGCGCAGCTCCCGTTTTGTCTTGCCAATGTATTCCAGGCCACATACACACTGCGCTCGATAAATCACCCCTCTCGTGTGACAATTTATAAATTGTTTGAAGGTATACACATTTTTTGCCACATGACTGGTAAACTTATGACCCTGCTTGATGTATGGGCAAGCAACACATCCACTGCAGTGGTAGGAGCCAAATAGGGATGAGCGAACCCGAACTATATAGTTCGGGTTCGTACCGAATTTTGGGGTGTCCATGATACAGACCCGAACCCGAACATTTTAGTAAAAGTCCGGGTTCGGGGTTCGTCGTTTTCTTGGCGCTTTTTGAAAGGCTGCTTGCCCCAAGAGGCCGTCACAGCCATGGCTACTATTGGCATGGCTGTGATTGGCCAGTACAGCATGTGACCCAGCCTCTATTTAAGCTGGAGTCACGTAGCGCCGCACGTCACTCTGCTATGATCAGTGTAGGGAGAGGTTGCAGCTGCGAATGTTAGGGCGAGATTAGGCAGTGATTAACTCCTCCAAAAGACTTAAGTCAGTGATCGATCTACAGCTATGGATCATTGAACTGCTGCTATTCAATTGCTTACTGTTTTTAGGCTGCCCAGAGCGTTTTTCAGTACATTTAACCATCAATAGTGTGGTTATTTTTTGGCTATATCCTACATCAGGGGCAAGCTGTCACCAAGTGCATTTAACCATCAATAGTGTGGTTATTTTTTGGCTATATCCTACATATGGGGCAAGCTGTCACCAAGTGCATTTAACCATCAATAGTGTGGCTATTTTTTGGCTATATCCTACATCAGGGTCAAGCTGTCACCAAGTGCATTTAACCATCAATAGTGTGGTTATATTTTGGCTATATCCTACATATGGGGCAAGCTGTCACCAAGTGCATTTAACCATCAATAGTGTGGTTATTTTTTGGCTATATCCTACATCAGGGTCAAGCTGTCACCAAGTGCATTTAACCATCAATAGTGTGGTTATTTTTGGGCTATATCCTACATCAGGGTCAAGCTGTCACCAAATGCATTTAACCATCAATAGTGTGGTTATTTTGTGGCTATATCCTACATCAGGGGCAAGCTGTCACCAAGTGCATTTAACCATCAATAGTGTGGTTATTTTTTGGCTATATCCTAATTCAGGGGCTTGGCTGTCCTTGCTATTTTATTGAGGGGTGAAATACAATTGCCAAAATAGCAGTACCCTAAATCTGGTGTTTCAGCTGTGGCCAGCCAATTGTAATACTGTCTGCTGTCTGGCAAAGGATATATTTTTGTTCAGGGTTGAAATACAATTCCCAACTTAGCAATTTCCTAAATTAGTGGTTTCTGCTGTATCGGGGCTACTTTAAATCTATTCATTAAAAGGGTATATTAGATTCGAGGTGCTGATAGGGTCATTCTCAATAACTTCATAGACACGCTACTGTGCATTTCCAAGTCTAATTCTGTCTGTAAATGTATACCTGTCACCCAGCGCCAAAATAATAGGCCTCAAATTTATATTCATCTAAATCTGTGGTTATTACTGTGGCTGGTCAAGTTATCTAGTGTCCGTCAAAGCACAGTTTTTGTTCTGGGTTGAAATACAATTCCCAACTTAGCAATTCTCTAAATGAGTGGTTTCTGCTGTATCAGGCCTACTTTAAATCTATCCCTAAAAGGGTATATTATATTCAAGGTGCTGATAGGGTCATCCACAATAACTTCACACACACGCTACTGTGCATTTCCAAGTCTAATTCTGTCCGTAAACGTATACCTGTCATCCAGCGCCTAAATACTAGGCCTCAAATTAATATTCAGCTAAATCTGTCGTTACTGCTGTGCCTTTATTAGTGTAATACGGTACCTAAATAGATAGCCAGATTGTGTTAGGTGTCTGTAAAAAAAAGGCCTGAATTTGAATTCAATACATTGGGCCAAATAATATTTTTCTGATTGTGGTGAACGGTAACAATGAGGAAAACATCTAGTAAGGGACGCGGACGCGGACATGGTCGTGGTGGTGTTAGTGGACCCTCTGGTGCTGGGAGGGGACGTGGCCGCTCTGCCACAGCTACACGTCCTAGTGTACCAACTTCCTCAGGTCCCAGTAGCCGCCAGAATTTACAGCGATATTTGGTGGGGCCCAATGCCGTTCTAAGGATGGTAAGGCCTGAGCAGGTACAGGCATTAGTCAATTGGGTGGCCGACAGTGGAACCAGCACGTTCACATTATCTCCCACCCAGTCTTCTGCAGAAAGCGCACATATGACGCCTGAAAATCAAGCCCATCAGTCTGTCACATCACCCTCATGCATACCAGGGAAACTGTCTGAGCCTCAAGTTATGCAGCAGTCTCTTATGCTGTTTGAAGACTCCGCTGGCAGGGTTTCCCAAGGGCATCCACCTAGCCCTTCCCCAGCGGTGGAAGACATAGAATGCACTGATGCACAACCACTTATGTTTCCTGATGATGAGGACATGGGAATACCACCTCAGCACATCTCTGATGATGACAAAACACAGGTGCCAACTACTGCGTCTTTCTCCAGTGTGCAGACTGAACAGGAGGTCAGGGATCAAGACTGGGTGGAAGACGATGCAGGGGACGATGAGGTCCTAGACCCCACATGGAATGAAGGTTGTGCCACTGACTTTTACAGTTCGGAGGAAGAGGCAGTGGTGAGACCGAGCCAACAGCGTAGCAAAAGAGGGAGCAGTGGGCAAAAGCAGAACACCCGCCGCCAAGAGACTCCGCCTGTTACTGACCGCCTCCATCTGGGACCGAGCACCCCAAAGGCAGGTTCAAAGAGTTCCCTGGCATGGCACTTCTTCAAACAATGTGCTGACGACAAGACCTGAGTGGTTTGCACGCTGTGCCATAAGAGCCTGAAGCGAGGCATTAACATTCTGAACCTGAGCACAACCTGCATGACCAGGCACCTGCATGCAAAGCATGAACTGCAGTGGAATAAACACTTTAAAAACAAGGAAGTCACTCAGGCTCCCCCTGCTACCTCTTCTGCTGCTGCCGCCTCGGCCTCTTCCTCTGCCTCTGGAGGAACGTTAGCACCTGCCGCCCAGCAAACAGAGGATGTACCACCAACACCACCACCACCTGCGTCACCAAGCATCTTAACCATGTCACACGCCAGCGTTCAGCTCTCCATCTCGCAAACATTTGAGAGAAAGCGTAAATTCCCACCTAGCCACCCTCGATCCCTGGCCCTGAATGCCAGCATTTCTAAACTACTGGCCTATGAAATGCTGTCATTTAGGCTGGTGAACACAGACAGCTTCAAACAGCTCATGTCGCTTGCTGTCCCACAGTATGTTGTTCCCAGCCGACACTACTTCTCCAAGAGAGCCGTGCCTTCCCTGCACAACCAAGTATCCGTTAAAATCAAGTGTGCACTGCGCAACGCCATCTGTGGCAAGGTCCACCTAACCACAGATACGTGGACCAGTAAGCACAGCCAGGGACGCTATATCTCCCTAACTGCACACTGGGTAAATGTAGTGGCGGCTGGGCCCCAGGCGGAGAGCTGTTTGGCGCACGTCCTTCCGCCGCCAAGGATCGCAGGGCAACATTCTTTGCCTCCTGTTGCGTCCTCAGGGCCAGGGCCCACTACTGGAGGACGAGGATGAGGAGGAGGTGGAGAAGAATGAGGATGAAGCATGGTCACAGCGGGGTGGCACCCAACGCAGCTCGGGCCCATCACTGGTGCGTGGCTGGGGGGAAACGCAGGACGATGACGATACGCCTCCCACAGAGGACAGCTTGTCCTTACCTCTGGGCAGCCTGGCACACATGAGCGACTACATGCTGCAGTGCCTGCGCAACGACAGCAGAGTTGCCCACATTTTAACGTGTGTGGACTACTGGGTTACCACCCTGCTGGATCCATGGTACAAAGACAATGTGCCCACCTTACTTCCTGCACTGGAGTGTGATAGGAAGATGCGCGAGTACAAGCGCACGTTGGTAGACGCGCTACTGAGAGCATTCCCAAATGTCACAGGGGAACAAGTGGAAGCCCAAGGCCAAGGCAGAGGAGGAGCAAGAGGTCGCCTAGGCAGCTGTGTCACGGCCAGCTCCTCTGAGGGCAGGGTTAGCATGGCAGAGATTTGGAAAAGTTTTGTCAACACGCCACAGCTAACTGCACCACCACCTGATACGCAACGTGTTAGCAGGAGGCAACATTTCACTAACATGGTGGAACAGTACGTGTGCACACCCCTCCACGTACTGACTGATGGTTCGGCCCCATTCAACTTCTGGGTCTCTAAATTGTCCACGTGGCCAGAGCTAGCCTTTTATGCCTTGGAGGTGCTGGCCTGCCCGGCGGCCAGCGTTTTGTTTGAACGTGTATTCAGCACGGCAGGGGGCGTCATTACAGAAAAAACGCAGCCGTCTGCCTACAGCCAATGTGGACAAGCTGACGTTCATAAAAAAGAACCAGGCATGGATCCCACAGGACCTGCCCATCCCTTGTGCAGATTAGACATTAACTACCTCCCCTTAACCATATATTATTGTACTCCAGGGCACTTCCTCATTCAATCCTATTTTTATTTTCATTTTACCATTATATTGCGGGGCAACCCAAAGTTGAATGAACCTCTCCTCTGTCTGGGTGCCGGGGCCTAAATATATGCCAATGGACTGTTCCAATGTTGGGTGACGTAAAGCATGATTCTCTGCTATGACGTGAAGACTGATTCTCTGCTGACATGAAGCCAGATTCTCTGTTACGGGACCTCTCTCCTCTGCCTGGGTGCCTGGGCCTAAATATCTGACAATGGACTGTTCCAGTGTTGGGTGACGTGAAGCATGATTCTCTGCTATGATATGAAGACTGATTCTCTGCTGACATGAAGCCAGATTCTCTGTTACGGGACCTCTCTCCTCTGCCTGGATGCCTGGGCCTAAATATCTGACAATGGACTGTTCCAGTGTTGGGTGACATGAAGCATGATTCTCTGCTATGACATGAAGACTGATTCTTTGCTGACATGAAGCCAGATTCTCTGTTACGGGACCTCTCTCCTCTGCCTGGGTGCCGGGGCCTAAATTTATGACAATGGACTGTTACAGTGGTGGGTGACGTGAAGCATGATTCTCTGCTATGATATGAAGACTGATTCTCTCCTGACATGAAGCCAGATTCTCTGTTACGGGACCTCTCTCCTCTGCCTGGGTGCCTGGGCCTAAATATCTGACAATGGACTGTTCCAGTGTTGGGTGACGTGAAGCATGATTCTCTGCTATGATATGAAGACTGATTCTCTGCTGACATGAAGCCAGATTCTCTGTTATGGGACCTCTCTCCTCTGCCTGGGGGCCTGGGCCTAAATATCTGACAATGGACTGTTCCAGTGTTGGGTGACGTGAAGCATGATTCTCTGCTATGACATGAAGACTGATTCTCTGCTGACATGAAGCCAGATTCTCTGTTACAGGACCTCTCTCCTCTGTCTGGGTGCCGGGGCCTAAATTTATGACAATGGACTGTTACAGTGGTGGGTGACGTGAAGCATGATTCTCTGCTATGATATGAACACTGATTCACTTGCGACATGAAGCCAGATTCTCTGTTACGGGACCTCTCTCCTCTGCCTGGGCCTAAATATCTGACAATGGACTGTTCCAGTGTTGGGTGACGTGAAGCATGATTCTCTGCTATGATATGAAGACTGATTCTCTGCTGACATGAAGCCAGATTCTCTGTTACGAGACCTCTCTCCTCTGCCTGGGTGCCTGGGCCTAAATATCTGACAATAGACTGTTCCAGTGTTGGGTGACATGAAGCATGATTCTCTGCTATGACATGAAGACTGATTCTCTGCTGACATGAAGCCAGATTCTCTGTTACGGGACCTCTCTCCTCTGCCTGGGTGCCTGGGACTAAATATCTGACAATGGACTGTTCCAGTGTTGGGTGACGTGAAGCATGATTCTCTGCTATGATATGAAGACTGATTCTCTGCTGACATGAAGCCAGATTCTCTGTTATGGGACCTCTCTCCTCTGCCTGGGTGCCGGGGCCTAAATATATGACAATGGACTGCTACAGTGGTGGGTGACGTGAAGCCAGATTCTCCGCTATGGGACCTCTCTCAAATTGATATTGGTTAATTTTAATTTTAATTTTTATTCATTTCCCTATCCACATTTGTTTGCAGGGGATTTACCTACATGTTGCTGCCTTTTGCAGCCCTCTAGCCCTTTCCTGGGCTGTTTTACAGCCTTTCTAGTGCCGAAAAGTTCGGGTCCCCAATGACTTCAATGGGGTTCGGGTTCGGGGTTGAAGTTCGGGTCGGGTCCGGATCCCGAACCCGAACATTTCCGGGAAGTTTGGCCGAACTTTTAGAACCCGAACATCCAGCTGTTCGCTCAACTCTAAGTATCACACATGGCAGAATTAGATACACAGCTTATCATGCAGTATCACACATGATAGGATTAGATACAAAGCTCAAAAGGACAGTATTGCACACACAACTCAGCAGACAGTATCACACTTAGTAGGATTAGATACACAGCTCAGAGCACATTATGACACATGATAGGATTAGATACACAGCTCACAGGGCAGTTTCACAAATTATAGGATTATATACATAGCTCAGCAGACAGTACTGCACATGGTGGGATTAGATACACAGCTCAGAGGACAGTATCACACATGATATAATTAGATACATTGGCTTAGCAGACAGTATCATATATGTTAGGATTAGATATATAGCTCAGCAGACAAAATAATCAACAATATGTTAAATGTCATGCAAAAATTGCAGTGTATACTGACACCTAATGTGTCTGAATTGTATTATGTACATTTGTAATATGTAATGGGACTGTTAAAAGTATATAATAATCTCTGCACAATACTGTGGTTGGTGTGTGTTTTGAATATAATAAATATAATACTAGACTAGCACTGTATACTGACACCAGGTATATCTAAATCATAGTATACAGCATACAGAATTGTAGTGAAGAATGGCACAGGTCAAAATATATGGTAATGATTGCACAGTAAAAAAAAGAGCATCCGTCAGAGGGATTTGTTTAATGTATAAAATATATTTTTTATATATGTTAAATGTAAGACAAAGACGTGATGTGAACCCGGCCAAATTTCACAATTGTAATTCCATTACCAGGTCTTGACTTTATGTTCAGGTATTAGCTAGTAACACAATGCGCCATCTGCTGTCTGAAATTTGTATTGCAATTTATCCAATTTAGATAGAACGTCATTTCATGACACACATCTCAGGACATGTTGAGATAAGTGAGCAGTTAAGTGTGGACATATCTGTATAGTTATTATAATTTTAACAACCTCTTAAAAAGATTGCCACCATTTTGAGACAGAAGTAAACAGAAACAGATTTAGGCCTGCCACATAATATCACAATATCCCTCAGAGGTTATGTTGTGTGCTACTGCAGCCGGCCGCCCCCTGGGGCCCTATTAGAAGACCAGAGTACCCAGGTTTAGGAATGGCCGAGTGGTATATGGTGGCCTTTGTGTTGTAAGTGAGTATCCCTTTATGTTGTAAGTTAGTGTCACGGTGCTCCTACCTAGATATGGTTGGACCCCAGGAGTTGAAATAGGGGTGAATAATTGAGGGATAAAATAATAACTTGAGTCCAGACCTTAAGATGCAGTTGAAAAGCAGCTTTACTTAGGTAAACTTTCATCAGACACAAACTTCAAGCTTTGTCTTGGCCCCAGCAGGCTTTGGCATTAAAACGCTGACAAGCAAACTCAACTCTGCTATATCTGTTGCTCTCTGGCTCTGCTGTGCTGACAGGGTAACTGTATAACTTAGCTTCTTCTTTATGCTGCAACTTCCCTCTTTATGGTCAGTCTCTTAATTATGCCAGGGAACTCTCCTCCTGGCTCCTGAGGCTCTAAACTGTGGCCTCCACATCCAGCAGAGCTAAAGGTGCTCTGGCTGGCTTGGCTTGGCTTGGGCATGTCCTTGAGACCCCTAGCCAGCAAACCTTCCTTCCCCTAGCAGGGGGTAAGCTAGACTAACTAAAACTGATTCCCACCCTTCCTGCAGAAAGTGGGACTCGCCCACTCCTCCACAGAGGCGGGTTAGAATGGAATGGAAAGCTCCTTTCTACCTAAGGATAGCCCTGCTGGTGAACCAGGCACATTGCATTTGAACATAGCAGTTACAAACATTAGAAAGGCACAGTGTATAAGACCTAAAATAAATGCATAGATAGATGACATGATATTAGCATACACAGATAGAAGCAGGGCATAGGAGTGGTAATGCCACTCTGGGGCGTTACACTACCCTGTGTATTGGTGTGGTAATATGCTATATGCTGGTTTAGATAAATTCAATAACCCCCCCCCCCCAAAAAAAAGCGGAACTGTGTGGAAATAGAAATAAACTAAACTAATTAAGCCCTACAGGGAGTGCAGAATTATTAGGCAAATGAGTATTTTGACCACATCATCCTCTTTATGCATGTTGTCTTACTCCAAGCTGTATAGGCTCGAAAGCCTACTACCAATTAAGCATATTAGGTGATGTGCATCCCTGTAATGAGAAGGGGTGTGGTCTAATGACATCAACACCCTATATCAGGTGTGCATAATTATTAGGCAACTTCCTTTCCTTTGGCAAAATGGGTCAAAAGAAGTACTTGACAGGCTCAGAAAAGTCAAAAATAGTGAGATATCTTGCAGAGGGATGCAGCACTCTTAAAATTGCAAAGCTTCTGAAGCGTGATCATCGAACAATCAAGCATTTCATTCAAAATAGTCAACAGGGTCGCAAGAAGCGTGTGGAAAAACCAAGGCGCAAAATAACTGCCCATGAACTGAGAAAAGTCAAGCGTGCAGCTGCCAAGATGCCACTTGCCACCAGTTTGGCCATATTTCAGAGCTGCAACATCACTGGAGTGCCCAAAAGCACAAGGTGTGCAATACTCAGAGACATGGCCAAGGTAAGAAAGGCTGAAAGACGACCACCACTGAACAAGACACACAAGCTGAAACGTCAAGACTGGGCCAAGAAATATCTCAAGACTGATTTTTCTAAGGTTTTATGGACTGATGAAATGAGAGTGAGTCTTGATGGGCCAGATGGATGGGCCCGTGGCTGGATTGGTAAAGGGCAGAGAGCTCCAGTCCGACTCAGACGCCAGCAAGGTGGAGGTGGAGTACTGGTTTGGGCTGGTATCATCAAAGATGAGCTTGTGGGGCCTTTTCGGGTTGAGGATGGAGTCAAGCTCAACTCCCAGTCCTACTGCCAGTTTCTGGAAACACCTTCTTTAAGCAGTGGTACAGGAAGAAGTCTGCATCCTTCAAGAAAAACATGATTTTCATGCAGGACAATGCTCCATCACACGCGTCCAAGTACTCCACAGCGTGGCTGGCAAGAAAGGGTATAAAAGAAGAAAATCTAATGACATGGCCTCCTTGTTCACCTGATCTGAACCCCATTGAGAACCTGTGGTCCATCATCAAATGTGAGATTTACAAGGAGGGAAAACAGTACACCTCTCTGAATAGTGTCTGGGAGGCTGTGGTTGCTGCTGCACGCAATGTTGATGGTGAAAAGATCAAAACACTGACAGAATCCATGGATGGCAGGCTTTTGAGTGTCCTTGCAAAGAAAGGTGGCTATATTGGTCACTGATTTGTTTTTGTTTTGTTTTTGAATATCAGAAATGTATATTTGTGAACGTTGAGATGTTATATTGGTTTAACTGGTAAAAATAAATAATTGAAATGGGTATATATTTGTTTTTTGTTAAGTTGCCTAATAATTATGCACAGTAATAGTCACCTGCACACACAGATATCCCCCTAAAATAGCTAAAACTAAAAACAAACTAAAAACTACTTCCAAAAATATTCAGCTTTGATATTAATGAGTTTTTTGGGTTCATTGAGAACATGGTTGTTATTCAATAATAAAATTAATCCTCAAAAATACAACTTGCCTAATAATTCTGCACTCCCTGTATTATTACATCATCAATCACTGATATTTAGTAAGTTACCCTGCATATTTGATACAGTTTTTAAAAGTTAAACAAAAAAAAAAATGTTGAACTAAGTGAGATGCCCCAACATTGAATTTAGACTAGTATTTCAGGTGTTTTCACCAAGATTTCAA
This sequence comes from Bufo gargarizans, assembly GCF_014858855.1. Taxonomy (NCBI): domain Eukaryota; kingdom Metazoa; phylum Chordata; class Amphibia; order Anura; family Bufonidae; genus Bufo; species Bufo gargarizans. The sequence continues at coordinate 276,648,277 of NC_058081.1, read as the reverse complement.
ATTCTACAACACGTGTTGTACAGTTTTTCACTTATTCCACCACCCTCGTCAAAAAAAAAAAAAAAAAAAAAAAAAAAAGGATTTCTGTTAAAATAGGAAACATGAGATGAATGTCCGTACAGATAGCTGCTTTTGAGGTTTGCAGCAACTGCAGTTGTGCTAGGAGGTAAAGCCAGCCTTAGCTCCTCTCTTCTCACTCCCTGGCTCACAGCTTTACTTGCCGTCACTATTCTACAGACACACAATTCTTTTTCTTTGTAATGCTAGCCTTTCCCTTCAATGTCCTGGCAGTAGAATACAACCTTGATTTAGTTTTTGACTGTCTCTGTTTTTTTCTGGCAGACGCTGTAAGACCCATCTGCCTTCATTTACAGTCCAACACACAATGACCTTCTGCTCATTCTGCTAGGGCACCTTCCTTCCTGATGCAGTACTGATTGGCTCATCTAAGCTGTCTGTCGGCCTGTGAGCCAATCAGGGCAAGCCCTCCCCAAACTTCCTCTCAGGGTCATGTGAGCATCCTTCTTCTTCCTCCCTAGTGCTTTTTTTCCTGCCGACATGTTCAGTAAAATGGAGCTATACTGTTTTATTAATCCAAAATAAACCTGAAAAGGTTCGGCTTCGTCTGTCATTCAAAAACCTGGTTAGTTACTAACTGGTTCGCTCATCTTTACCTTGGATGAGAAATGGTTGTTCACCCCTGCTTTATACTAAATGTAGAATAAAGTCTGATGAATTAGAATAGTCTTGGCAAGTATACACCTACCACATGTATGACAGTTGACATTTAGTGTTCTGGTATAACATTCCTCCAATATTCCTCTGTACTGCGATAAATTGTTTTCCATTAAGATATAGGATATATACAGTATGTGCCCCTAAAAAAAAAAAAAAAAAATATATCAAATGAACCTTTGTGTCTGATGTTACTACTAATTCCGAAAGATTACATTTTGTTTTGTATTCATTGTATGTGAAGTTGTATTGTTCATCATAGCCAGACACATTGACTTTTAAAAATGCCTAATCCTCACCTATGAACTATGCTAGCATTTGCAGAGGCTTTCCACGAATCTGTCTGCCGCTAGTGTAATATTCCACTTGTTAACATTATAAATAAAATGACTTATGGGAATATATACGGCGGAAACAAATATTATGACACATTTCTAACCTTTCTAGATTTTCTCACTGTAATGTGACCATTGTGGTCAAAGAAAAGAAGTGAATATATTGTCTAAATATAGGAATTTGTCAATAAGGAAACATTTTTAGACAGGTATCAAATTGTAAGGGGTTAAATCTTACAGACTAAATACTGGGAACAGATGGAAACTTTCCCTATTTTTCTGACAGCTCTCAGGTAGCATACATTTGTTTATGTCATTTATCCACTTATTTCCTAGGATTGTTTGGCCAAACATACACGTAATATAGTATGGAAGGGGGCGGTGGGTAAGGTGGTACTGACATGTATTAATTAGGTACTCACTATGCAATGAGAATAAGAAGTGGACATCAAGAGATGGAGAAGAAAAAGGTATCGGAATGCTCGATGCCCCCATTGACTATAATGGGGTCAGGCAAAGATTCGGCAGCTGCTTGCCAAGATTAATATGCCAGGATTTAGCCTAACAAATACTGCTACAGGCAATGGTTTTTGTCAGGCCGATACCTGGCATTCCATGCCGAAACAGCCTACCAGACAGCAGAGTCACACATGTGAAAGAAGCCTAAAGAGATAAAGATGACAATTATTGACAATTATTGAAATTTCTTCTTCTTGTTATTAACCCTTTCATGACCAAGGGTCATTGATGCCCTAGTGTCCAGGTCAAAATTTACAAATCTGACATGCGTCACTTTACGTGGTAATAGCTTTGGAACACTTTTACTTATCCAAGCCATTCTGAGATTGTTTTCTCGTGACACATTGTACTTAAACCCACTTTTTAAGGACCAGTTCAGGTCTGAAGTCACTTTGTGGGCCTACATAGTAGATACCCCCATAAATGACCCCATTGTAGAAACTACACCCCTCAAGTTACTCAAAACTAATTTTACAAACTTTGTTAACCCATTAGGTGTTCCACAAGAATTAAAGGAAAATGAAGATGAAATTTCTAAATTTCACTTTTTGGGCAGATTTTCCATTTTATAAAAGAAATTTCTTTAACACATTGAGGGTTAACAGACAAACAAAATTCAATATTTATTACCCTGATTCCGCGGTTTACAGAAACACCCGACATGTGGTCGTAAACTGCTGTATGGGCACAAGGCAGGGCGCAGAAGGAAAGGAATGCCATACGGTTTTTGGAAGGCAGATTTTGCTGGATTGGTTTTCTGAACGCCATATGTTTTTTATTTTTCTTCCGATCGTCTTGTGTAGGGGCTCGTTTTTTTGCAGAAAGTGTTGAGGTTTTTATTGGTACCATTTTTGGGTACATAGGATTTATTGATCATTCATTATTACACTTTATGGGGCAAGGTGACCCAAAAATTGGCTGTTTTGGAATAGTTTTCATTTATTTATTTTTACAGTGTTCATCTGAGGAGTTAGGTCATGTGATAGTTTTATAGAGCAGATTGTTACGGACATGGACCGCAGCAGGGCAGGAGATGAGTGCAGGAGCAGGAGAGCCGGAGATGAGTGGCAGGAGGACACAAGGGGGGCTTGGCGCACAGATCGGGGGCACAGATTAGGGGGGGCATGAGGACACTAGGACACTATCTGATTTCAGGCTCTGATCTGCAGAACGCAGATCAGAGCCTGAAACCGGCATTTTAACACTGCCGCGATCCGATTGGTTAGTCTGCACAGACTAACCAATCGGATCGATTGCCGGCAAGGGGCCACTCTGATTGGTCCCTTGCCGGCATTACTGCACTATATGCTGTGCGTGACAGCATACAGGGCAGGGGCAGAAGCTTTAATCCAAGCACTTTGCAGCGCTTGGATTAAAGAGCTGCCAGAACGTTTATATGCGTCATAGCTGCACGGGGTATGTGCAAATATCACGTATATAAACGTATTGCAGTCGTGAAGGAGTTAAGAATTGTCTTTCTATTCTGTTTGTACAGCCTACTTAACCATCTATAAGATGGAAAAAATGCGTGACAGCAATAATAATACCGAAAAAAACAAACACAAAGGGGACACACAAATAGTACATTAGTTAATAAAATATAGCAGCAATGCAAGTAAGCGCTGCGACAAGCAGCTCACCTGCTGTACCAAAGAGAAACAGATCCCCACAGCTGTAAAATACTCAATTCAATAGTAAATGAAAGGGCAATAATAGCTATACCATCCCAAGGTAACTCAAACATCCACCTAAATGTCATATATATAATACTCCACCATAGAGCTCAATCGTAGGCCCCAACTGTGGATATATAAATAAATCAGGCAAACAAAGAATATAATGTTAAAAATACCTTGGTAATCGGCCAGTGTAGGGATCGGACCTCAGCAGGGAGCACACCCCGACGCACATTTCGATACCGCTTTCTCAAGGGGTCTGTCTGACTACATCACCCCACCCTCATATATACCTCAAGCATTAAAACGAGGGAAAATATCTGTGCAGGGACCAATGAATGTAGGTTAATGTTTGCCTTCTCCTGAGCATAGTCTCGCGAGAACACACCATATGTGACGTCACAAATGTTATTCTAATGGAGCCCAGATCGCGCAAGAGGTCACATGATCCTAGTCATGTGACCGCACTCTCAACCCGATCATAACGCAAACATAACAGGCCCAATACATAAGAACCCTTGTCTCAGCCAGCAAAATACACAAATACATTCAAGTATCTACATTAAGGTAAAATGATCGCTGATCTAAAAACAGGGGAGAGGCACAGCCAACATAACCATGTTATTAGAATCCAAATATACGATGCTTAATCAATTCATCTATATGAAAAACATTTTTTTATCTACAACATGATGAATTTTGTTTCTATTCTGTATGTGTATCAAAATATAAAAATGTTCCACATACCATAACATGTTAAAAAAACAAGTATTTCTTAACCAATTAAAGACTGTGGCATTCATTCTCCTTCTTGACCAGACAGTAGTTTTGATATGGGGAATGTACAGGTGCATCTCAATTAATTAGAATATAATTGAACAAGTTGTAATACCCCAGAGTGGTATTACCATTTCTTCAACCTGCTACTGTATTTGATTGCTACCAATGATGTAATCTATTTGTTTGCTCCAGGTCCTACTACATTGTGCATTCTTAATGTTGCTATGAGACTGTTTTGTACATGTAATATGCCTGGTTCATCAGCAGGTGGCAGTGGATATATGGCAGAGAGATCTTTAGATAGAATGGAACTTAACATTCCATCATTCCATTCTAGTCCCATTTCCTACCAAGGGAGGGGTAGCAGGAAGTGTTTAGTCAGTCTAAGACAGGGCAGCGTCAGATGCAGATGTGCCAAGATGTAGCAGTGAGGGGAGGCCCCCTCCTGCAGCAGGAGTCACTCCAGAGGGAAGCAGCTCATAGAGCACCATGACTCTGCAGATTTACCTACAGAGTGTCATGAGGGGGGTCAACAGCCAAAGGAACCCCACTCCAGAGATACCAGGACAGTCCTGCACAGTTTAGCACAGGAGAGAGAGAAGGCAGAGTATTCAAGTTTGCCTGACAGTTTATGCCAAAGCCTGCTGGAACCAAGAGAAAGCCTGAGCATTGGCTGGATACAAGGTGATGCAAGTAAAGCTGTTGAACTTTATAAAATTCTGAACTTGACTTATTCTCCATCTTCATCATTACTCTCCTCTTTATTGCTTTGGAACCTAACTCGGGGGAGCGATGGTATCCAGGTAGGAGCACCATGACTCAAACAGAGACTATTAAGGCTGCACCACATCACTCGGCATTCCTATAAACCTGGGACAGGATTGGACACCAAAGTCAATGGAGGACGGTTCCGTTTTTTTTTGTGACAGATTGTGTCATCGAAAACAAATCCGTCCCAATTGACATACATTGTGCTCCAGGACGTATCCGTTTGGCTCAGTTTCATCAGACGGACACCAAAACGCTGCTTGCAGCATTTTGGTGTCTGTCTCCAAAGCGGAATGGAGACTGAACTGGTGAAAACTGATGCATTGTGAGTGGATCCTTTTCCATTCAGAATGCATTAGAATGCAAACTGATCCATTTTGGACCGCTTGTGAGAGCCCTGAACGGATCTCACAAACGGAAAGCCAAAATGCGAGTGTGAAAGTAGACTAAGTGATAAGGGGAAAAGGCCTTGGTAACAGAGGTGACCAAGAACCCAATGGTCACTCTGGCTGACCTCCAGGAATCTGACATACTATTCCTACACTGAAGCATGGTGGCCGCAGTCACATACTATGGGGGTGTGTTTCAGCAGCTGGGACAGGGAGACTTGTCAGGGTTAAAGGAAAGCTGAATGGAGCAAAGTACAGAGATATTCGTAATGAAAACCTCATTCAGAGAGCTGTGCACCTTAGACTGGGCAGAAGCTTTACCTTTTAGCAACAAAGACTCTAAGCACACAGGCAAGACAACACAGGATTGGTTTAGGGACAACTCTGTGAATGTCTTTGAGTTGCCCTGCCAGAGCCCTCACTGAACCCAATCGAATATCTCTGGAGTGAACTTAAAATGACTCTCTACCAATGGTCCCCATCCAACCTGACACAGCTTGAAAGGATCTGTAGAAAATAACCAAATTGGCGCCAATGTCCATGTTTGTTGTTCGGATTTTAAATAAAGCTTGTTGAAAGGCTACAGCGCAGCCAATCAACAAGTGCTTAAAGGGGTTCTGCAGTTAGTTTAAACTGATGATTTATCCTCTGGATAGATCATTAGCATCTGATTGGATGGGGTCCGACATCCGGGACCCCTGTCGATCAGCTGTTTGAGAAGGCAGCGGCGCTCCAGGAGCACCGAGGCCTTCTCACTGTTTACCGCAGGCACAGTGACGTCACAACTAGTATCAACTGGCCTGGGTGGGGCTAAGCTCTGTTCACTTAAATGGAGCTTAGATGCGCCCAGGCCAGTTGATACTAGTCGTGCCGTCACTGGGCCTGCGGTAAACAGTGAGAAGGCCCAGTGCCTTCTCAAACCGCATTTTCATCTGTATTACTGTAATGAGAGAATTAATCATTCTGTTAATTGTGGCGGTGACATAAAGCCTTTCTTTTGGGCGGGGGGATACATCTCATCTGCATCTGTGACATGGAAATACAATAGTAAATCAGTCTGTTAATTGTGTTGGTGACATAAAGCCATTTTTGGGGTTCAGAACACTGCATTTTCATCTGTCTTAATGTAATAGGAGCATTAATAATTCTGTTATTTGTGCTGATGGCATAAAGTTTTTTTTTTGGGGGGGGGGGGAGATATACCTCATCAGCATCTGTGACATGGAAATACAATAGTTAAATCAGCCTGTTAATTGTGTCGGTTACCTATAGCCATTTTTGCGGGTGTAAATCACTTTTGCACATGGTGACACAGAAAAACAATTGTTTGTCTGTCAGCCAATTTTGTGTAACTGTAAAATATGAGAAGAGCATCAAATAGGGGGCATGGCCATGGTCCATGGTGCTGCTGCTGTTGGTGGTGGTGGAGGTTCTGCTGCAGGAAATACAGGGAGTGCAGAATTATTAGGCAAGTTGTATTTTTGAGGATTAATTTTATTATTGAACAACAACCATGTTCTCAATGAACCCAAAAAACTCATTAATATCAAAGCTGAATATTTTTGGAAGTAGTTTTTAGTTTTAGCTATTTTAGGGGGATATCTGTGTGTGCAGGTGACTATTACTGTACATAATTATTAGGCAACTTAACAAAAAACAAATATATACCCATTTCAATTATTTATTTTTACCAGTGAAACCAATATAACATCTCAACATTCACAAATATACATTTCTGACATTCAAAAACAAAACAAAAACAAATCAGTGACCAATATAGCCACCTTTCTTTGCAAGGACACTCAAAAGCCTGCCATCCATGGATTCTGTCAGTGTTTTGATCTGTTCACCATCAACATTGCGTGCAGCAGCAACCACAGCCTCCCAGACACTGTTCAGAGAGGTGTACTGTTTTCCCTCCTTGTAAATCTCACATTTGATGATGGACCACAATGGACCACAGGTTCTCAATGGGGTTCAGATCAGGTGAACAAGGAGGCCATGTCATTAGATTTTCTTCTTTTATACCCTTTCTTGCCAGCCACGTTGTGGAGTACTTGGACGCGTGTGATGGAGCATTGTCCTGCATGAAAATCATGTTTTTCTTACCTTGCAGACTTCTTCCTGTACCACTGCTTGAAGAAGGTGTCTTCCAGAAACTGGCAGTAGGACTGGGAGTTGAGCTTGACTCCATCCTCAACCCAAAAAGGCCCCACAAGCTCATCTTTGATGATACCAGCCCAAACCAGTACTCCACCTCCACCTTGCTGGCGTCTGAGTCGGACTGGAGCTCTCTGCCCTTTACCAATCCAGCCATCCGGTCCATCAAGACTCACTCTCATTTCATCAGTCCATAAAACCTTAGAAAAATCAGTCTTGAGCTATTTCTTGGCCCAGTCTTGACATTTCAGCTTGTGTGTCTTGTTCAGTGGTGGTCGTCTTTCAGCCTTTCTTACCTTGGCCATGTCTCTGAGTATTGCACACCTTGTGCTTTTGGGCACTCCAGTGATGTTGTAGCTCTGAAATATGGCCAAACTGGTGGCAAGTGGCATCTTGGCAGCTGCACGCTTGACTTTTCTCAGTTCATGGGCAGTTATTTTGCGCCTTGGTTTTTCCACACGCTTCTTGCGACCCTGTTGACTATTTTGAATGAAACGCTTGATTGTTCGATGATCACACTTCAGAAGCTTTGCAATTTTAAGAGTGCTGCATCCCTCTGCAAGATATCTCACTATTTTTGACTTTTCTGAGCCTGTCAAGTCCTTCTTTTGACCCATTTTGCCAAAGGAAAGGAAGTTGCCTAATAATTATGCACACCTGATATAGGGTGTTGATGTCATTAGACCACACCCTTTCTCATTACAGAGATGCACATCACCTAATATGCTTAATTGGTAGTAGGCTTTCGAGCCTATACAGCTTGGAGTAAGATAACATGCATAAAGAGGATGATGTGGTCAAAATACTCATTTGCCTAATAATTCTGCACGTAGTGTATACACAATTTTTGTCTGAGGTACACCTGCATTACATATGTGACAGTGAAATTGACGTAGTTGATTTGTCTGTTAGTTTGGTGGGTGAAATATACCCAATTTTTGTGTGAGGTACACCTGCATTGCATACATGACAGTGAAATTGACATAGTTAATTCGTCTGTTAGTTCAGTAGGTGAAATATACCCAATTTTTGTGTGAGGTACACCTGCATTGCATACGTGACAGGGAAATTAATATAGTTATTCCGTCTGTTAGTTTGGTGGGTGACCTCAAAGAATGAGGAGAGCATCAAATAAGGGACCTAGCCCCGGTTGTGGTGTGCTGCTGGTGTTGGTGGAGCTCCTGTTGCAGTGAGAGGACATGGTCTATCTGTGCCAGCTACAAGCCCAAATGATACACCTACCTCAGGTGCACGTAGACAACAAAAACTTCAGATTTAGGCCCGAATACTAGTGTACGAATGGTGAGGCCAGAACAAGTAGAGGTGGTAGTATATTGGGTCTGACAGTGCCTCCAGTTCCTTCACATAGTCTTCCACCTGATCCCCTACTGAAAACGCAGAGTTGGCACCTACAACCAATGGGAATCTGTCTTTCACCTCACCCCCTTGCAAATCAGCCAAGCAGTCTGAGCCAAAAGTCATGCAGCAGTCTCTTATGCTTTTTGATGACTCTGCTGGCAGGGTTTCCGTGGGCCATCCACCTAGTCCTGCCCCAGAAGTGGAAGAGATTGAGTGCACTAATGCTCAACCACTTATGTTTTAGGATTTGGACATGGCAGGACCACCGCAGCATGTCTTTGATGATGATGAAACACAGGTGGCAACTGCTGCGGCTTTCTGCAGTGTGCAGTTCGGAGGAAGAGGTGGTGGTCACACAGCACCAGTCGCACAGCAAAAGAGAGAGCAGGTTGCAAAAGCAGAGTGGCTGTACCGTAGCCCATACACCTTCTACTAACCACCACACCCAGGGACTGAGCACACCAAAGCCCTGGCGTGGCAGTTCTTCAGACAATGTCCTGAAGCAAGGCATAAATGTTCTAAACCTCAGCACCACCTGTATGATCAGACATCTAAATGGAAAGCAAGAGCTGCAGTGAAGTAAACACCTCAAAAACCACAAAAGATCTCAGGCTCCTCCTGCTCCCTCTTCTGCTGCAGTCTCAGCCTCTTTGTCCCACTCTGGAGTGACAGGGGTACTTGCCACCCAGCAAACAGAGGATGTGGCAGCAATGCCACCACCTCTGTCACCATCACCTCCACACTGTCCCATGGAAGCGTTCAGCTGTCCATCTCCCAAACACTGGAGAGGAAGAGGAAGTACCCCCCTACCCACCCAGGACCCTTGGCACCGCCAGCACCTCAGAAGGCAGGATTAGCATAGACGCAATGTGGAAAAGCTTTGTCAGCACGCTACAACAACCAGCACCTCCAGCTGATATGAAACGTCTTAGCAGGAGGCAGCATTTCAGCAACATTGTGGAACAGTATGTGTGCACACGCCTACACGTACTGACTAATGGGTTTACCCCATTCAACTTCTGGGTCTCCAAATTGGGCACATGGCTTGAGCTTTCTCTTTACACTTTTGAGGTGCTAGTCTGCCCTGCAGCCAGTGTATTGCCCGATTGTGTGTTTAGCATGGCAGGGGGGGTGATCACAGACAAGCGCAGCTTCCTGTCCACAGCCAATGTGGACAAGCTCACGTTCATTATATATACAAAAATAGTGTTGGCTACCTCCTCCTCCTCCACCGCTGCTTCCACCTACACCACCACATCCACCGCCTCCTTAACATCCTACTCCACTTTGACCTCTGCCTCCTAGTTCAAGATTTTTTTATTTATTTTTCTATTCTATGTTAATTTAAGTAATTTCCCTAGCCACATTTGTTTGCTCATCCCTATTTTCTACTCTATTGTATGTTATGCATGGGATAGGCATAAGGCCATCCTTCATATAAGATAGGGCCAGGAGCTATTCATAGTATTCAGTATATTGGGCAGACTAGATGGGCCAAATAGTTCTTATCTGCCGACACATTCTATAGAAACATAGAAACATAGAATGTGTCGGCAGATAAGAACCATTTGGCCCATCTAGTCTGCCCAAGATACTGAATACTATGAATTGCCGCTGGTCCTATCTTATATGAAGGATAGCCTTATGCCTACCCAATGCATGCTTAAACTCCTTCACTGTATTTGCAGCTACAACTTCTGCAGGAAGGCTATTCCATGCATCCACTACTTTCTCAGTAAAGTAATACTTCCTGATATTACTTTTAAACCTTTGCCCCTCTAATTTAAAACTATTATTTAAAATTCTATGTTGTGTCATGTGTCTATGTTATGACTAGGGATGAGCAAACTTTGTGTTACAAGTTCGGCATACAAGGTTCGGGTTATCTAATAATCCTATTATGGATTCAGCTATCACGAACCATATAAGTTATGGTCTGTGGTAGCGGAATCCATAACGGAACTCGAACCCACACCTTGTACACCGAACTTGAAACACAAAATTCGCTCAACACTGGTTATGAAATTCTCTATACTGTACAGTTGTGGCCAAAAGTTTTGAGAATTACATAAATATTGGAAATTGGAAAAGTTGCTGCTTAAGTTTTTATAACAGCAATTTGCATATACTCCAGAATGTTATAAAGAGTGATCAGATGAATTGCATAGTCCTTCTTTGCCATGAAAATTAACTTAATCCCAAAAAAACCTTTCCACTGCATTTCATTGCTGTCATTAAAGGACCTGCTGAGATCATTTCAGTAATCGTCTTGTTTACTCAGGTGAGAATGTTGACGAGCACAAGGCTGGAGATCATTATGTCAGGCGGATTGGGTTAAAATGGCAGACTTATCTGTGAAAAGGAGGGTGATGCTTGAAATTATTGTTGTTCCATTGTTAACCATGGTGACCTGCAAAGAAACATGTGCATCCATCATTGCGTTGCGTAAAAATGGCTTCATAGGCAAGGATATTGTGGCTACTAAGATTGCACCTCAATCAACAATTTATAGGATCATCAAGAACTTCAAGGTAAGAGGTTAAATTCTTGTTAAGAAGTCTTCAGGGCGTCCCAAAAAGTCCAGCAAGCGCCAGGATCGTCTCCTAAAGAGGATTCAGCTGCGGGATCGGAGTGAAACCAGTGCAGAGCTTGGTCGGGAATGGCAGCAGGCAGGTGTGAGCGCATCTGCACACACAGTGAGGCAAAGACTTTTGGAAGAGGGGGCGGAGCTAGCGCCTGAACTGACCGGACGCATGCTGCTGTAGCTCCGTCAGTAATATCACCCTTAAAGCCTGGTTTTATAGCCTGTTCGGTCCAAAATGGTCAAGATCGGAGGATCCAAAGCTGGGGACACAGCTAGCCAGCACAGATCTGTGAGTGCCGAAGGAGACATGGACAAATTCTTAAAGAAAGCGGCCTCTGCTTATGTAGCTAGAGAATCCAAGATGGCGCCGACCTCGCTGCGCTCCACAAGCCACAAACTGCCGGAGACATCCGACACTGCATGCGAAGGTGAGACTGACTTGGACGCGCTCCCCATATCCCGCACATACCTCAGGTAAGCTCTTTCCTCCTCCCTGGCGTCTGCCCTGGAACCTTTGAGTTCCGATTTGCTTGCTAATAAACAAGACGTCCGACATATAGGGTGCAGGGTTGAGGCCCTTGAAGAAACGCAGACCTCGGTCATACAACATCAGTCGGCTGTACAACATAACCTCCAGGCTTTTCAGTCCAATATAAACTTCTTATACAGCGTGCTGGAGGACCAAGAAAATAGAGGGAGGCGCAACAATCTGTGCTTTAGAGGCATCCCTGAATCAGTCACCCCAGGGAACATACCTAACACAATAGTTCAAATCTGCCTCTCCCTCCTAGGCCCAGATTCAGCACATGAGGTGCTCCTGGAAAGGGCCCACAGGGCTCTGAAACCAAAACCAGCCTCCACAGCCCCCCCCCTAGGGACATAATCAGCAAATTTCTGCATTTCCCTGTCAAGGAAGCTGTTCTCTTAAAAGCCAGAGAAGCCAAGGCTGCATGTTGGGATGGCCATGAAGTTCTCATCTTCCAAGATCTGGCCCAGTCAACGCTGTGAAAAAGAAGAATCCTTAAGCCACTGACGAATTGGCTCAGATCAAAAAAAGTCCTATACAGATGGTCCTTTCCTTTTGGGCTCTCCTTTATGTACGAGGGACGCAGAATTAATATTTCTTCATTCCAGGACCTGGATCAACCCTTTGACCACCTCAGGATTGACCAATTAGACATCCAGAACTGGGACCCAGTTCAAGACTTGGACAAACTGCCTGTTCTCCCACCTCTAGAGCTATGGGAAAGGCAACAAACCCCTACATCTCAAAGGGGTAGAAGAGGAGCCTCCAGAACAACCCCCAAAAGACTTACACTAGGGGACTGATTATATCCCCTCCCTGCTATCATCCCTTGATTAGGGGAATTTTCTATACTTAATTCTGTGACGTCCTTCTTCTCACCACTTTTCCTCTTATCTTCTTTCCTGCTGGTCCTGCCCTGGACATCTATCTCAACGTTAGGGTGATACACGAAGTTATACCACACACCCCCTCCGACTCCCTGATATTCTTAATTTCCTATACTCTTGCTCACCTTATTCAACTCTCTCCTTTTTGCACTCCACCCTGCTCCCTACTTTACACTTCTATTGCTCTCAATCTACTTCTTGGCATTGCTGTATACAATGCCCACTTCCCAACCGGGGCTGTATTGCTCCTTCTTACATGTTTACCATGTTACTCTACCTGTTATGGTATTTACTGTTTTGTATGTTTCTGCTTTGTTCCTCAGATGTGGATGGCCTAGAAACGAAATGTGGCTTAGCTATCATGTGACTGTGTTGGAAACTCCTCTCCTTGTGGCTGCGCCCTCCTCCCCATCATGTTAGCGGTATTTGTCCTCACAATCTTTCTGGCTTTTATGCCTGCTATCCTGCTTTTTTTTTGTCTTCAAATATGGGCGAAATTAGAATAGCAACATATAATGTCAAGGGGTTGAGATCTCCTTCAAAGAGATGCCAAATTCTCTCTCAACTTAATAGGGAAAAATGCTTGATAGTCTTCTTGCAGGAGACTCATTTTAAACATGGCAACTACCCGAACCTCTCTTATTCAAAATTCCCCACTTGGCACCATTGTGGGGCTGGGGGCACGGCTTCAAGGGGAGTTAGTATTGGTTTTCATAAAGATGTAACATTCCAATACAGGACACACATCCAGGATCCAGATGGTAGATTCCTGATTCTGAAAGGCCTATTGGGGCTGACACTAGTAACCCTAGTCAATGTATATGCTCCTAACAAGGAACAAATCGCCTGGCTCACCACCCTTCTCTCTCTTATTGAAACCCATAGGGAGGGAATATTGGTTGTTGCAGACGACTTCAATTTAGCTCTCCACCCTTTAGTGGATACTTCTTTAAAGAAATCCTCCATCCCCACAAGGGCTCTCAAATTGAAACAAACCAAGCTATATGTGTCACGGACGGTGTACAGGAAACAAGACAAAGCAACATGCATATATGACTGAGTGGATCCAAAGCTAAGGAACCAAAAGGGAGACCCCTGCACAAGACCTGAGACTTTCCCTGGCTGCTCAGCCTATGCAAAGATCCGAAAGGTGAAAGGTTGCATATCCACGTAACTCGACTATATAACCCCTGAACACCCTACAATAGTGAGGGGACACGACCACCGGCTCCCTACACCAGACACGGAGGGAGTAAGGGTCACCTGGTATCCAGCAAATAGAAAATAACAGATAAATGTTCAGCACTTAACTTTGTAGCAGACTGGAAAACAAGATCAGCATGCACACACACTCCAGGAAGTAGTATAAGCCGCCCAGTAATGCATTATGGGGCGGAATTTAAAGGGATGCAATCAGTCCAACTCCATGACAGCTGAGAGAGGCTAACGAGATGAGGAACTGAACAGCACAACAAAGAGAACTCAAGGAGGAGGTTCTGAAAGGCCTCTGTCAGAGCTTCTCAGCTGTCTGGTTGTGACAGTACCCCTCCCTCTACGAGTGGACTCCGGACACTCAGAGCCCACCTTCTCAGGATGGGACCTATGGAAAGCCCTGATGAGACGAGAGGCCTTAATGTCCATCACTGGGACCCACATCCTCTCCTCAGGACCATAACCCTCCCAATGAACAAGTTACTGAAGAGAACCGCGGACAAGACGAGAATCCACAATCCTAGAGACCTGAAATTCAAGATTCCCATCAACCATAATCGGAGGAGGAGGCAAAGGCGAGGGTACAATGGGTTGAACATAAGGTTTCAATAAGGACTTATGAAAAACATTATGGATCTTCCAAGTCTGAGGAAGATCAAGACGGTAGGCAACAGGATTGATGACAGACAGGATTTTGTAAGGCCCAATAAACCTAGGACCCAACTTCCAGGAGGGAACCTTCAATTTGATATTCTTGGTAGACAACCACACCAGATCACCAACATTCAGGTCCGGACCAAGCACACGTCTCTTATCTGCCACACGCTTATATCTCTCACTCATGCTCTTTAGATTATCCTGAATCTTTTGCCAAATAGATGACAAAGACGAGGAGAATCTGTCCTCATCAGGTAAACCAGAAGACCCCTCTCTCGAGAAAGTCCCAAACTGCGGATGAAACCCATATGCACCAAAAAATGGTGACTTATCAGAGGACTCCTGACGACGGTTATTTAAAGCAAACTCAGCAAGGGACAAAAAAGAACACCAATCCTCTTGATTCTCTGCCACAAAACAGCGCAGATATGTCTCCAGATTCTGATTGACGCGCTCTGTCTGGCCATTCGACTGCGGGTGGAAAGCAGAAGAGAATGACAACCGAACCCCCAAGCGAGAACAGAAAGCCTTCCAGAATCTGGAAACAAACTGCGTGCCCCTATCAGAGACTATGTCTGAAGGAATACCGTGCAATTTGACAATAAATGCCTGTGCCAGCGTCTTAGCATTGGGCAAACCAGGAAAAGGGATGAAATGCACCATTTTGCTAAAACGGTCCACCACCACCAGAATCACAGTCTTCCCCGAGGAACGAGGCAGGTCCGTTATAAAGTCCACGGACAGATGTGTCCAAGGACGGGAAGGAATGGGTAAGGGAAGGAGAGGACCTGATGGCCGTGAATGAGGGACTTTGGCACGAGCGCAAGTCTCGCAGGCTGCCACAAAACCGTCAACCGACTTACGAAGCGCAGGCCACCAGAATCTCCGAGCGATGAGATCCAGTGTGGCTCTTGCCCCCGGGTGCCCAGCAAGGACCGTATCGTGGTGTTCCTTAAAAATCTTGTGTCTTAAAGCGAGAGGCACAAACAACCTCCCAGGAGGACAAAGATCAGGAGCCTCTGACTAGGCTGCCTGCACCTCTGCCTCCAATTCAGAAAAGAGAGCAGAGACCACCACACCTTCAGCCAAAATGGGACCCGGGTCTTCAAAATTCCCGCCTCCCGGAAAACAATGTGACAGGGCATCTGCCTTCACATTCTTAACTTCAGGGCGGAACGTGACCACAAAATTAAACCTAGAAAAGAACAACGACCATCTGGCCTGTCTCGGGTTCAGACGCTTGGCTGACTCCAAGTAGGCCAGATTTGTATGGTCAGTAAATACGGTAATAGGGTATCTGGCTCCCTCTAGCCAATGGCGCCATTCCTCAAAAGCCAACTTGATGGCCAACAATTCCCTATCTCCCACATCGTAATTTCTCTCTGCGGAGGAGAGTTTTTTCGAGAAAAAGGCACACGGTCGCCATTTGGCAGGAAAGGAACCCTGAGACAAGACCGCCCCCACACCCACCTCAGAAGCATCAACCTCAACTATGAAGGGTAAAGAAATATCAGGTTGCACCAAGATGGGAGTGGAAGCAAAACTCTCCTTGATATTAGAAAAAGCCTTACGCGCCTCTACTGACCAAGAAGAAAAATCTACCCCCTTTCTGGTCATATCAGTGAGTGGTTTAACAATAGAGGAATAATTCAAAATAAACTTCCTGTAATAATTGGCAAAGCCCAAAAACCGCATCAGCGCCTTCTGATTCTCAGGAAGCTCCCACTCAAGCACAGCGCGGACCTTCTCGGGGTCCATGCGAAAACCAGAAGCGGAGAGAAGAACCCCAGAAATTGAATTTCTGGAACCGCAAGCACACATTTTTCCAGTTTCGCATATAATTTATTCTCCCGCAGGATGAGCAAGACTTGACGTAAATGTTCCTTATGAGTTTTGAAATCAGGAGAAAAAATCTAAATGTCATCCAAATACACTAATACAAATTTTCCCATCAAATGATAAAAAATGCTGTTCACGAAATGCTGAAAAACGGCTGGGGCATTCATCAAACCAAAAGGCATAACCAAATTCTCAAAATGGCCCTCAGGGGTATTGAAGGCCGTCTTCCATTCGTCTCCTTCTCTGACCCTGACCAGGTTGTATGCCCCTCTTAGATCTAATTTGGAAAAGACTTTAGCCCCAACAACCTGGTTAAACAGGTCCGGGATCAGAGGAAGCGGATAAGGGTCACGAATAGTGATACTGTTCAGCTCCCTGAAATCCAGACAAGGTCTTAAAAAAACATATTTTTTCTTAACAAAGAAAAAACCAGCGGCAACAGGTGACTTCGAGGGTCGTATGTGTCCTTTTCTCAGACTCTCAGAGATATAAGCACGCATAGCGATCCTCTCAGGTTGGGAAAGATTGTATAAACGAGATTTAGGCAGTTTGGCACCTGGGATGAGATTAATAGGGCAATCGTACTCCCTGTGCGGGGGCAAATCCTGAACTCCACTCTCAGAGAAGACATCCGAAAATTCTGAGAGAAAAGATGGTACAGTCTTAGTAGCAACCTCAGAAACAGATGTTGTGAGGCAATTCTCTCTGCAAAACTCACTCCAACCATTTATTTGCCTCGCTTGCCAATCAATGGTGGGGTTATGTTTAGTGAGCCAGGGTAGCCCCAATACTAGAGGAGTAGGCAAACCGCTAAGGACGAAACATGACACATCCTCAACATGAGCATCACTCACAATTAAACGGATATTGTGAACTATGCCCTTTAATGATTTCTGAGAAAGTGGAGCGGAATCAATAGCGAAAACAGGAATATCCTTTCCCAAAGTGCGCACCTGGAAACCATGAGTTATCGCAAATTGATTATCAATGAGATTGACCGCTGCTCCACTATCCACAAAAATCTCACAAAAAATGTTCTTGTTCTCTAGCGCCACCCTAGCCGGCAGGACAAAACGGGAACTACAAGCAAATGGAAAACCTTCAATTTCCGCCTCAACCCTGCCAAGATTTTTTCCTGTTTGTTTCTTTATTACTCCCAGAAAACTGCCTGAATCTCCTAGAGGGACAAATATTTGCCAAATGATTTATGCTTCCACAACAAAAACAAACCCTCCCATGCGAGCTGAATCTTCTATTGTCAGAAGCAATCAACCCCAGCTGCATGGGCTCCTGCTCAGAAAGGGCTGACAGCAACTGAGACCCCTGCGCACAGAATAGGGACTGTTGCACTGTCCTGGGACTGAGTATGACAGGAAGGGGACATCTCTCCTCTCTCTCTAAGACGCCTGTCAATACGAACGGCCTGAGACATAGCAGAGTCCAAAGAAATAGGCCTCTCAGGAAAGGCAAATGCATCTTTCAATCCCTCTGAAAGACCATGGCAAAATTGACTTCGGAGTGCAGCATCATTCCAACCAGTATCAACTGCCCATCTCCGAAATTCTGAGCAGTATATTTCTGCGGATTGTTTACCCTGGCATAATAGACGTAGTCTAGACTCAGCCAGAGCAATACGATCCGGATCATCATATATCTGACCCAGGGCTAAAAAGAATTCATCCACTGAACGGAGAGGCTGTGCCCCCTCCGGCAGCGAAAAGGCCCAGGACTGAGCGTTACCCCTGAGCAGCGATATAATGATCCCCACCCTCCGTTCCTCATCACCAGAGGAATGGGGAAGAAGGCGAAAATGGAGTTTGCAAGCCTCTCTAAAACGCACAAAATTCTCACTACCCCCGGAGAACGTATCCGGGAGCGAGATCTTAGGCTCAGAACAAACTCCATGAACGCAAGCTGAACCGGTCACTTGAAGCTGAGAAAAAGTCTTACGGAGATCAGCTACCTCCAATGAAAGACCCTGAAGGCGTTCAGCCAAAAGTGAAACCGGATCCATGCTTGAGACGGTTTTAGCGGCTTATAATGTCACGGACGGTGTACAGGAAACAAGACAAAGCAACATGCATATATGACTGAGTGGATCCAAAGCTAAGGAACCAAAAGGGAGACCCCTGCACAAGACCTGAGACTTTCCCTGGCTGCTCAGCCTATGCAAAGATCCGAAAGGTGGAAGGTTGCATATCCACGTACCCCGACTATATAACCCCTGAACACCCTACAATAGTGAGGGGACACGACCACCGGCTCCCTACACCAGACACGGAGGGAGTCAGGGTCACCTGGGATCCAGCAAACAGAAAATAACAGATAAATGTTTAGCACTTAACTTTGTAGCAGACTGGAAAACAAGATCAGCATGCACACACACTCCAGGAAGTAGTATAAGCCGCCCAGTAATGCATTATGGGGCGGAATTTAAAGGGATGCAATCAGTCCAACTCCATGACAGCTGAGAGAGGCTAACGAGATGAGGAACTGAACAGCACAACAAAGAGAACTCAAGGAGGAGGTTCTGAAAGGCCTCTGTCAGAGCTTCTCAGCTGTCTGGTTGTGACAATATGATATGGGATTATTAGACACTTGGAGATGTTTTAACCCTGACTCACTTAATTATTCTTTTTATTCTTCAGCGAATAATTCATATAGAAGGATAGACTACATATTTATATCCAGAGATCATCTACAACACTGCTCCCTCGCTAAAATTGGTGACATGACCCTCTCGGACCACTCTCCGGTATACTGCTTCTTAAGCATTGCTCCTAGGTCAGGTAAGAAAACTAATTGGAGGTTCAACGAGTCTCTGCTGGGCAACCCTGGTCACATATCCCAAATTACACCCTTCCTTGAGGATTTTTTTTCTACTAATCTCACCCCTGAAATATCCCCCTAAACCTTATGGGATACCCATAAAGCCTACATTAGAGGCAGACTAATTAGCCTCTGCTCCTTCCTCAAAAGAGGATCTGATAAAAAAAAATATACATCCTTGCTGGCAAGGATCCATGTACTGGAAAAAGCTCATAAGCAGTCTTTGTTAGCCCAACAGTTGACGGAACTCTCTTCTCTTAGGTCAGAGCTGAAGAATCTCCTAAATGAGCGTTCAGCCAAATTCTTCTTATCTGCCCAACAGAAATCTTATGCTCATGGCAACAAAGCATCAAAATACATGATGCAAAGGATCAAACAGAGAAGAGGCTACCACCATGTCCAGTGCATTAGATCCCCTCAGGGAAATCTCCTTTTCAAGGCGGAGGAGATTGCTGAACAATTTAAACTTTACTATAAGGCCTTATATAACCTACCCATTCCCACACCACCTGACACCTCTTTGGGGAGAGAAGACAATATTAGCGAATTTTTGAAATGTTTACATCTCCCAAATCTCTCTGAGTCACAACGAGACGTTCTAGCTAGACCATTTACAGTAAATGAATTGTCACTAGCTATTAAATCCACCCCAAGGGCAAATGCCCAGGCCCTGATGGTCTCCCCATATCATACTACTCTGCCTTTAAAAAATCTCTCCTCCCTTTCCTACTTTCAGTTTGTAATCATTCCTTAGAGAATCATCCCATTTCCACGGATATGACTAGGGCTACGATTACAATCATCCCGAAAGAAGGCAAAGACCCATCCCTTTGCCCCCATCTCACTACTAAATGTAGACCTCAAATTGCTTGCCAAGAAGCTTGCCTCCAGACTCCAAGGACTATTACCTACCCTAATTCATCCTGACCAGGTAGGTTTCGTCAAAGGCCGAGAAGGGAAGGATAACACCATGAAAGTCCTTAATGCCTTATATTATGCCACCCATAAATCTATTCCTCTGGTCCTGATTGGCACGGACGCCGAAAAAGCATTTGATAGAGTGGATTGGACATATATTAAGCTGACCCTAATTAAATTCGGGATTCCAGAATCCTTTATACATGCAGTTTTCTCCATGTACACTCACTCTTCGGCGTCTGTGTCAGTTAACGGTATTCTATCATCCCCCTTCCCAATCAGGAACGGGACTAGACAGGGGTGCCCACTCTCCCCCCTCCTCTTCGTTCTAGTGATGGAGACCCTTTTACAAACCCTTAGGCAAGAGAGAAATATTAAAGGCCTTTTAGTGGAGGGGTGTGATTTTAAACTTGCCGCCTTTGCAGACGACATCTTAATACTCACTACAAATCCTTCCAAAGCTATGAACACTATTTAGTTGATTCTTGACTATTTTGGCTCTCTATCCAATTTTAAAGTAAACCCCACCAAATCCCAAGTCCTTCATATAGGTCTTACACCCCTAGCCCTCTCCTCCCTCCAGAAAAACTCTCCATTTAATTGGCGCACCCAACAATTAACGTATTTAGGGGTAAAGCTCTCTCCCCATTTAACTGACCTATTCAATCTAAATTACAAACCCCTTCTTGTTTCTATGGTTGCCCAACTGGACTCTCTGGACCTCCCTTATCTGACCTGGTTCGGGAGGAAGAATATCCTCATGTCCTTAGTCATCCCCAAATTGACTTACTTGATGCAAGTACTCCCCATAGAAATACCCAAAACATTCTTCCATTCTCTGAATAAAAAAAATCAGCTCTTATATATGGCAGAGAAGAAGCCCACGCATCTCCTTTAATACACTGACCAAACCCTGGGCCCTAGGGGGAATTGGCTTACCAGATCCGGAAGTATATATAAAAGCCATCCAGTTGTCTAGAGTAGTGGATTGGCTTAGGAGCCCCCTTATAAGTCTTGGATTAAGTTAGAACACTCCTTTCTAAACGCCCCAGCTCGGGCTCTCTTGTTGGCTGACAGCCCTCTTACAGCTCCTAGCTCTATCCCTAACTCCATGATACGTAACACTCTGAAGGTCTGGAAGTTGGTCTCGGCTGACAGGGGAGTTCTGACGCTTCCCTCCCCTTTGCTACTGGTTGAGGACATTTTGGCCCTCGCCCCTAAGGAACTGAGACAAAGCTGTCCCTCTACCTTAAGGCAATCAAAAATTGCTCTATCGAGCTTACTTGACTCTGAGGGCTGTTTCCTCACTGAATGTGACCTCCTACAGAAATTAGGTCTCTCTGGCCAACATTACATGCTCACTTGTTTCCTTAAAACAAGGATACCTCCCCTGATAAAAAAAGATACCACAAACAAGCCAGGTTAGTTGGTTTGAGAAACTGTTTAGTCAACAACTTGCTCCTATTAAAACAATCTCGAACATTTATAAGTCTCTGAAAACTTCTCCCCCCTGCCCTAAATTAGCAGCCCTCGGCCTTTGGGAGAGAGATTTGGAGATGACCTTCACTTCTCCTGAAATTGCAAAAATTCTATTGGCGCTTCACAAATTATCCAGATGCGTCCGCATTCAGGAGAATAGTTATAAAATTCTCCTCCGCTGGTACAATACCCCTGACAAAACCTGTCGCTATAAACCGGGGTCCCCGGATACCTGTTGGAGATGTCTCAATGACAAAGGGACGTACCTCCACATCTGGTGGTCTTGCGGCCCCATCAACTCATGGTGGAACGAGACTTTTAGAATTAGCAACCAAATATGTAACACATCATACCCCTTCTTTCTCTAGGACTAACTGGCACAAAAAATCATAAGGCATCCCTCTTTTGCTTTCTTCTGGCGGCAGCCAGATTACTCATACCTACACTCTGGCTCTCTAACGAGGTCCCAAAGAGAGACCATTGGATTAACAGAGTTTACCAAATTTATAGGTTTGAGGAAATCTCACACTGGGAGACAAGAACAAGATACACCTTCCTTCAGATATGGTCACCTTGGAAGTTCTACAGGAGTTTCCCCTGACCAGCCGTGACATACTATCCCTCTCCCACTACTAGTTTCGAGTCGTGTCTTGCCACAAGTAATATGCTAGATACTACATTTATTATAGACTATTCCACATCCAAATGTTGATATGGTTATTTTGTTCTTTTCACCATTATTCTGAATCGCATGATACATATGTCGTTGCTCAAAAAATTGTATCTACTATTAGCATATATGAGTATTGAATATATGCATATGATAATTAACTTATGATGTGTCAAAATGTACAATCTGCTTCCTCAGATAAAACAATAAAAATTGCTAATTATTAAAAAAAATGACTTTTGGAAGATGGCCTGGTGTCAAGAAGGGCAGCAAAGAAGCCACTTCTCTCCAAAAAAAACCCCATCAGGGACAGATTGATCTTCTGCAGAAAATATGGTGAATGGACTGCTGAGGACTGGCGCAAAGTCATATTCTCCGATGAAGCGTCTTTCCGATTGTTTGGGGCATCAGTTAAAAGGCTTGTCCGGAGAAGAAAAGGTGAGTGCTACCATCAGTTCTGTGTCATGCCAACAGTAAAGCATTCTGAGACCAGTCATGTGTGGGGTTGCTTCTCATCCAAGGGAGTGAGCTCACTCACAATTTTGCCCCAAAACACAGCCATGAATAAAGAATGGTACCAAAACACCCTCCAACAGCAACTTCTTCCAACAATCCAACAACAGTTTGGTGAGGAACAATGCATTTTCCAGCACGATGGAGCACCGTGCCATAAGGCAAAAGTGATAACTAAGTGACTCGGGGACCAAAACGTTGACATTTTGGGTCCATGGCCTGGAAACTCCCCAGATCTTAATCCCATCGAGAACTTGTGGTCAACCGTCAAGGGGCGGGTGGACAAACAAAAACCCACTAATTCTGACAAACTCCAAGAAGTGATTATGAAATAATGGGTTGCTATCAGTCAGGAATTGGCCCAGAAGTTGATTGAGAGCATGCCCAGTCGAATTGCAGAGGTCCTGAAAAAGAAGGGCCAACACTGCAAATACTGACTCTTTGCATAAATGTCATGTAATTGTCGATAAAAGCCTTTGAAACGTATGAAGTGCGTGTAATTATATTTCACTAAATCACAGAAACAACTGAAACAAAGATCTAAAAGCAGTTTAGCAGCAAACTTTGCGAAAACTAATATTTGTGTCATTTTCAAAACATTTGGCCACGACTGTATGTTCATATACTATGTCTTAGAATGAAATGGGTTAAGTTAAAACATGCTCCCAGTTAATTTTTTAAATATAATACTAGAGAACACTTTTAAAGATTTATATTGCAATATTTTTGTAAAGTGTCTTGTTCAAATGAGGTTGTTTTTCCCTCCTGCACATTATTAATTTTTAAAATAAAATGCATGTTCAGGATTATATAAATTTAAATAGTTTCACACTTATTATGCAATGTATTCATGTCATTTCCATCTAGCATATTTAATATGTAGAATGTACCTTTATACAACTGCAGAAAATACAGACTTTGCAGCCCCCAGGCGTGAGATTTTTCAGATAAAAAAGAATCAATGTCATTACATCTCTCTCGAGCATCATAATTATTCGTCTTGCATACAATATTTATTTAAAACTTAGAATTAAACTTCAAGAGCTGGTCATTTGAAAGCTGGCAGTGAGTGAGCGGATCTCATCTCTGTGAAAAAGAGAATATTCCTTTTAAAAGTTAAGGAATAGATCAAAACGGCCTTTCCAGTAACTGACACTTTAGTCATACAGATGCTTTTTATGTGTCAGATTTATTAATAAAGGAAGTCCATGGGAACGCACAGAAGAAAATCTTAAGGATGTGACTGTCAGTTTTTTGATATGTCAGGTATAATTTTGTAACTCTGATTTCTAGATAGCAGTATACACATTGCATTGTACTGATGTTTGTGTACCTCTTTGTACTTCTCATTTATGATGACTGAGAAAGAAGATGAGGCGGAGATGTTTTGATACAAGATTGAAACTTGAAACTAACGTCCTTCAATTTGAACAGTATTCCTTTTTCATCTTTCTTTTCATGTTACCTTTTTAACTTTTGCTACTGATGTAAGAAAAAAAGTATTTGAAAAGATGCCAGGTGTTACTTCTTGTATAGGTGAAAGATCACATAAAAGGAGAATAAAATCCAGTTTTACAATGTCAAAGAAGTATAATTAAATAACAGATCAAATGTATATCAACAACAATGTTTGCTCTCCTTAGGCTATTGTGAAATAATTTAGGATTTCTCCTCTCTTCTTGGAAAATTATCCATGTCACATTGTCACATCAACTTTGCAGGTGATGATTTGATTATTATATGACCTTTGTCAGCCAGAAATTTATTAACATTAGCTGCAGATTCAAGTATCAGTTATGCTTGGTAAGCATGGTGCAGCACACATAAGTCTCTGCATGGGGGTTTCGATGCAAAAATGCAATGTAATAGAAAAATGTATTAGAAAAAACATATATACAGAAAGATCAAAGGCTATTAGTTTTGCTTGTTTCACTATTATAGTGGAGAAATATTTGGCAATTAAGATTAATTAAATATACAATTAAATATAAAATTTAACCACTTCAGCCCCGCTAGCTGAAACCCCCTTCATGACCAGAGCACTTTTTATACTTCTGCACTACACTACTTTCACCGTTTATCGCTCGGTCATGCAACTGACCACCCAAATGAATTTTACCTCCTTTTCTTCTCACTAATAGAGCTTTCATTTGGTGGTATTTTATTGCTGCTGACATTTTTACTTTTTTTGTTATTAATCAAAATGTAACGATTTTTTTGCAAAAAAATTAAATTTTTCACTTTCAGCTGTAAAATTTTGCAAAAAAAACGACATCCATATATAAATTTTTCGCTAAATTTATAGTTCTACATGTCTTTGATAAAAAAAAAATGTTTGGCCAACAAAAAAAATGGTTTGGGTAAAAGTTATAGCGTTTACAAACTATGGTACAAAAATGTGAATTTCCGCTTTTTGAAGCAGTTCTGACTTTCTGAGCACCTGTCATGTTTCCTGAGGTTCTACAATGCCCAGACAGTAGAAAACCCCCACAAATGACCCCATTTCGGAAAGTAGACACCCTAAGGTATTCGCTGATGGGCATAGTGAGTTCATAGAACTTTTTATTTTTTGTCACAAGTTAGCGGAAAATGATGATGATTTTTTATTTTTATTTTTTTCTTACAAAGTCTCATATTCCACTAACTTGCGACAAAAATTTAAAAATTCTAGGAAATCGCCATGCCCCTCACAGAATACCTTGGGGTGTCTTCTTTCCAAAATGGGGTCACTTGTGGCGTAGTTATACTGCCCTGGCAATTTAGGGGCCCAAATGTGAGAGAAGTACTTTGCAATCAAAATCTGTAAAAAATGGCCTGTGAAATCCAAAAGATGCACTTTGGAATATGTGCCCCTTTGCCCACCTAGGCTGCAAAAAAGTGTGACACATCTGGTATCGCCGTACTCAGGAGAAGTTGGGGAATGTGTTTTGGGGTGTCATTTTACATATACCCATGCTGGGTGAGAGAAATATCTTGGCAAAAGACAACTTTTCCAATTTTTTTATACAAAGTTGGCATTTGACCAAGATATTTTTCTCACCCAGCATGGGTATATGTAAAATGACACCCCAAAACACATTCCCCAACTTCTCCTGAGTACGGCGATACCAGATGTGTGACACTTTTTTGCAGCCAAGGTGGGCAAAGGGGCACATATTCCAAAGTGCACCTTTTGGATTTCGCAGGCCATTTTTTACACATTTTGATTGCAAAGTTCTTCTCACACATTTGGGCCCCTAAATTGCCAGGGCAGTATAACTACCCCACAAGTGACCCCATTTTGGAAAGAAGACACCCCAAGGTATTCCGTGAGGGGCATGGCGAGTTCCTAGATATTTTTATTTTTTGTCGCAAGTTAGTGGAATATGAGACTTTGTAAGGAAAAAAGAAAAAAAAGAAAAATCATCATTTTCCGCTAACTTGTGACAAAAAATAAAAAATTCTAGGAACTCGCCATGGCCCTCACAGAATACCTTGGGGTGTCTTCTTTCCAAAATGGGGTCACTTGTGGCGTAGTTATACTGCCCTGGCAATTTAGGGGCCCAAATGTGAGAGAAGTACTTTGCAATCAAAATCTGTAAAAAATGGCCTGTGAAATCCAAAAGATGCACTTTGGAATATGTGCCCCTTTGCCCACCTAGGCTGCAAAAAAGTGTGACACATCTGGTATCGCCGTACTCAGGAGAAGTTGGGGAATGTGTTTTGGGGTGTCATTTTACATATACCCATGCTGGGTGAGAGAAATATCTTGGCAAAAGACAACTTTTCCAATTTTTTTATACAAAGTTGGCATTTGACCAAGATATTTTTCTCACCCAGCATGGGTATATGTAAAATGACACCCCAAAACACATTGCCCAACTTCTCCTGAGTACGGCAATACCAGATGTGTGACACTTTTTCGCAGCCTAGATGCGCAAAGGGGCCCAAATTCCTTTTAGGAGGGCATTTTTAGACATTTGGATCCCAGACTTCTTCTCACACTTTCGGGCCCCTAAAAAGCCAGGGCAGTATAAATACCCCACATGTGACCCCACTTTGGAAAGAAGACACCCCAAGGTATTCAATGAGGGGCCTGGCGAGTTCATAGAATCTTTTTGCATAAGTTAGCGGAAATTGATTTTTTTTTGTTTTTTTCTCACAAAGTCTCACTTTCCGCTAACTTAGGACAAAAATTTCAATCTTTCATGGACTCAATATGCCCCTCACGGAATACCTTGGGGTGTCTTCTTTCCGAAATGGGGTCACATGTGGGGTATTTATACTGCCCTGGCTTTTTAGGGGCCCTAAAGCGTGAGAAGAAGTCTGGAATATAAATGTCTAAAAATGTTTACGCATTTGGATTCCGTGAGGGGTATGGTGAGTTCATGTGAGATTTTATTTTTTGACACAAGTTAGTGGAATATGAGACTTTGTAAGAAAAAACAAAAACAAAAACAAACAAAAAATTTCCGCTAACTTGGGCCAAAAAAATGTCTGAATGGAGCCTTACAGGGGGGGGGGGGTGATCAATGGCAGGGGGGTGATCAATGACAGGGGGGTGATCAATGACAGGGGGGTGATCACCCATATAGACTCCCTGATCACCCCCCTGTCATTGATCACCCCCCTGGTAAGGCTCCATTCAGACGTCCGTATGATTTTTACGGATCCATGGATCGGATCCGCAAAACACATGCGGACGTCTGAATGGAGCCTTACAGGGGGGTGATCAATGACACCCCCCTGTCACTGATCACCCCCCCTGTAAGGCTCCATTCAGACGTCCATATGATTTTTACGGATACATGGATCGGATCTGCAAAACACATGCGGACGTCTGAATGGAGCCTTACAGGGGGGTTATCAATGACAGGGGGTGATCAGGGTGATCACCCCCCTGTCACTGATCACCCCCCCTGTAAGGCTCCATTCAGACGTCCGCATGATTTTTACGGATCCATGGATACATGGATCGGATCCGCAAAACACATGCGGACGTCTGAATGGAGCCTTACAGGGGGGTGATCAATGACAGGGGGTGATCAGGGAGTGTATATGGGTGATCACCCCCCTGTAAGGCTCCATTCAGACGTCCGTATGATTTTTACGGATCCATGGATACATGGATCGGATCCGCAAAACACATGCGGACGTCTGAATGGAGCCTTACAGGGGGGTGATCAATGACAGGGGGGTGATCAATGACAGGGGGTGATCAGGGAGTGTATATGGGTGATCACCCGCCTGTCATTGATCACCCCCCTGTAAGGCTCCATTCAGACGTCCGCATGTGTTTTGCGGATCCGATCCATGTATCCATGGATCCGTAAAAATCATGCGGACATCTGAATGGAGCCTTACAGGGGGGTGATCAATGACTGGGGGTGATCAGGGAGGGTATATGGGTGATCACCCCCCTGTCATTGATCACCCCCCTGTAAGGCTCCATTCAGACGTCCGCATGTGTTTTGCGGATCCGATCCATGTATTAATGGATCCGTAAAAATCATGCGGACGTCTGAATGGAGCCTTACAGGGGGGTGATCAATGACAGGGGGTGATCAGGGAGGGTATATGGGTGATCACCCGCCTGTCATTGATCACCCCCCTGTAAGGCTCCATTCAGACGTCCGCATGTGTTTTGCGGATCCGATCCACGTATCCGTGGATCCGTAAAAATCATGCGGACGTCTGAACGGAGCCTGACAGGGGGGTGATCAATGACAGGGGGGTAATCAATGAAAGGGGGGTGATCAGGGAGTTTATATGGGGTGATCATGGGTGATCAGGGGTTCATAAGGGGTTAATAAGTGACGGGGGGGGTGTAGTGTAGTGTAGTGTAGTGTTTGGTGCGACTTTACTGACCTACCTGTGTCCTCTGGTGGTCGATCCTAACAAAAGGGACCACCAGAGGACTAGGTAGCAGGTATATTAGACGCTGTTATCAAAACAGCGTCTAATATACCTGTTAGGGGTTAAAAAAATCAGATCTCCAGCCTGCCAGCGAGCGATCGCCGCTGGCAGGCTGGAGATCCACTCGCTTACCTTCCGTTCCTGTGAGCGCGCGCGCCTGTGTGCGCGCGTTCACAGGAAATCCCAGCCCTCGCGAGATGACGCGTATATGCGTCGTTGTGCGCAGGGCTGCCGCCTCCGGACCACACATCTGCGTTAGGCGGTCCGGAGGCGGTTAATATACACATAATGCTTAATTTTTTTTAAATAAATGCTTAAAAATTTAAATTAGGCAAGAATGTAAAAATCTTTGCATGATTAAAAACAGAAAAAAAATTACATATTCAACCTTTATAAGGCATGAGAAATACAGGATAACTCAGTTGTACGTGTTTTATTGTGCTAGTTCAGAGTTCATATATAAGTTATCACATATGAAATAAATAATAATAAATGGCAACTGCTTTTTTTTACTTAATAAATAGACTCTTTTGTGTTGTCATTAGCTATATTATTTCAGCAAAATTATCTAAGCAATTTTTACCACTAAAGAAGGACATCTTTCATTTGCAGTCATTCATATGACACCCATCATGATATTTTACAGTGAGTAAAGTAATAATAAAAACCTATATATGAAATGAAAGACACTGGCTCACATTTATTAAATCAGGATTTGGCATAAACTACCCTCATAAAATGTTGCTAATGATGATATGCAATGCTTTAGTTTTAAAATTTTGTGACTTCTCATTGCTCACCATATTAAGGCTACTTTCACACTGGCTTTTGGCTTTCCGTTTGTGAGATCCGTTCAGGGCTCTCAGAAGTGGTCCAAAACGGATCAGTTTTGCCCTAATGCATTCTGAATGGAAAAGGATCCGCTCTGAATACATCAGTTTGGCTCCATTCCATCTCCATTTCGTTTTGGAGGAGGACACCAAAACGCTGCTCGCTGACGAAACTGAGCCAAACGGATCCTTTCTGACACACAGTGTAAGTCAATGGGGACGGATCCGTTTTCTATGACCCAATCTGGCAAAATAGAAAACGGATCTGTCCTCCATTGACTTTCAATGGTGTTCAAGACGGATTCATCTCGGCTATGTTAAAGATAATGCAAACGGATCAGTTCTGAACAGATGCAGATGGTTGCATTATCTTTACAGATCCGTCTGTGCAAATCCATGACTGGTGTGAAAGTAGCCTAAGAGGTGTAACCATTTAATACATTTGGGCCATTCATTTCAGTACGCTCTAACCATCTCCTTTACTTACAGAAGCCAACAATTTCAGTAAATGTGGACCCCTTGTATGTAAAACTGTAAAAAACCCTAGCTTATTTTTAATAAGTCAGGCTCCTTATAGGCAATCTGCTGCCAGGTTTGGCCCAAGCAAGGCAGAAGAGACAGTTCATCAATATGGATAGGGTTGAGCATACCCGAACTGTTAGTACCGAACTTTACGATTTTTTGACCCCGGTACCGAACCCGAAAATTTCTGTAAAAGTTTGGGTTCGAGTTCGGTGTTCAGCGATTTAATGGCACGTGTTGAAAAGCTGCAGAGCAGCCAATCAACAAGCGTTTAACTCTGTGCCCTTAGATGCAATCACAGCCATGCCTACTAATGGCATGGCTGTGATTGGCTAGTGCAGCATGTGACCCTTCCTCTATATATGCTGGAGTCACGTAGCGCTGCACGTCAAATCAGCTCTTACTAGTGTAGGGAGAGGATGCTGCTGCTGTGAGGGAGAGATTATGAAACAATTCTGGTGCTCTTGGTGTTAAATCTGCAAACAGCAGCGATTATTTTTGTGGGTGCTATGCTATATTTTTGTACCCCTGAGCCCAGTGCCACAGAGAAATAAGCTTTAATCAGTCTGCTTGTTAGGTGGGCGTCGGGGAGCATTTTTGCAAGTGCAGTGCACTTGCAACTGCATGTGTGCCAGGGACATTACTTTAATCCTGTTCTAGTAGCTCAGTGGGCGACATCTAGGCATTTTTTAAAGACACCTGCACTGCATATGTGCCAGGGGAAAAGAAAATAATATAGGTAATCTGTCCGTGACTTCAGGGCTTTTGGGGGGACACATATTCACAATTTTTTCTGTGAAGTACCACTGTGCTGAATATCTGACAGGGAAAATCTATTCACTAAATCCATCTGTTAGATTTCAGGGTTCAAATTCCCTTTTTTTGGCGGTCAAGTACACCTGCGGCCTGCAGTGCAAACCTGGCAGTGAAAATAATTCTATTACATTAGTCTGTCACATATTTATTATTTTTGATCACAAATATTTGAATTGCAAATTTTTATTGCGATAATTTGCACTTCGAGAATTCGCAAAATTTAGAATATAGTGATATATTCGTCATTTTGTTGTTGTTTTTTTAACCACTTCGGCCCCCCTACCTTAAACTCCCTTAATGACCAGACCACTTTTTACAATTCTGCACTACACTACTTTCACGGTTTATTGCTCGGTCTTACCACCCAAATGAATTTTACCTCATTTTCTTCTCACTAATAGAGCTTTCATTTGGTAGTATTTCATTGCTGCTGACATTTTTACATTTTTTTTATATTAATCAAAATTTACCGAAATGTTTGCAAAAAAACATCATTTTTCACTTTCGGTTGTAAAATTTTTCAATTAAAACTACATTTCTATATAAATTTTTCTCTAAATTTATTGTTCTACATGTCTTTGATAAAAAAAATGCAATAAGTATATATTTATTGGTTTGGGTAAAAGTTATAGCGTTTACAAACTATGGTGCAAAAATGTGAATTTCCGCATTTTGAAGCAGCTCTGACTTTCTGAGAACCTGTTTCCTGAGGTTCTACAATGCCCAGACAGTAGAAACACCCCACAAATGACCCCATTTCGTAAAGTAGACACCCTAAGGTATTCGCTGACGGGCATAGTGAGTTCATGGAAGTTTTTATTTTTTGCCACAAGTTAGCGGAAAATGATTATTTATTTATTTATTTTTACAAAGTCTCATATTCCACTAACTTGTGACAAAAAAATCTAATTTTACATGAACTAACCATATCCCTCACGGAATACCTTGGGGTGTCTTCTTTCCAAAATGGGGTCACTTGTGGGGTATTTATACTGCCCTGGCATTCTAGGGGCCCTAAAGCGTGAGAAGTAGTTTGGAATCCAAATTCGTAAAAAAGCCCTGTGAAATCCTGAAAGTTCTCATTAGAAATTGGGCCCCTTTGCGCATATTAGCTGCACAAAAGTGTCACACATGTGGTATTGACGTACTCAGAAGAAGTAGGGCAATGTGTTTTGGGGTGTATTTTTACAGAAAAATCTCTCTAAAAGTCAACTTTTCCCTTTTTTTATACAAAGTTGTCATTATAGAGAGATATTTCTCTCACCTAGCATGGTTATATGTAAAAAGACACCCCAAATCACATTGCCCAACTTCTCCTGAGTACGGCGATACCACATGTGTGACACTTTTTTGCAGCCAAGATGCGCAAAGGGGCCCAATTTCCTTGTAGGAGGGCATTTTTAGACATTTGGATTCCAGACTTCTTCTCACGCTTTAGGGCCCCTAAAATGCCAGGGCAGTATAAATACCCCATATGTGACCCCATTTTGGAAAGAAGACACCCCAAGGTATTCTGTGAGGGCATGGCGAGTTCATAGAAGTTTTTTTTTTTTGGCACAAGTGGAAATAGATTTTTTTTTTTTCTCACAAAGTCTCCCTTTCCGCTAACTTGTGACAAAAAATTCAATCTTTCATGGACTCACTATGCCCCTCAGCGAATACCTTGGGGTGTCTTCTTTCCGAAATGGGGTCATTTGTAGGGTATTTATACTGCCCTGGCATTTTAGGGGCCCTAAAGCGTGAGAAGAAGTCTGGAATATAAATGTCCAAAAATGTTTACGCATTTGGATTCCGTGAGGGGTATGGTGAGTTCATATGAGATTTTATTTTTTGTCACAAGTTAGTGGAATATGAGACTTTGTAAGAAAAAAACAAGTTTCCGCTAACTTGTGCCCAAAAAAAAAAACTTCAATGAACTCGCCATGCCCTTCAAAAGTGATCTTTTTATAGCGCCATAGCGCCGCAGTGATTTAACGGTGTTTTTGCAGTGATCAGAAAAAAAAAATCTGCCACTGCGGTGGGGCGGACTGAACGCAAGTGTGCGCACAAGATCAGGCCTGATAGGGCGAACACTGCATTTTTTGTAGAGCCTATAGAACATGTCCTATTCTTGTCCGCAATTGCGGACAAGAAAAGGCATTTTCTATATAGTTCTGGCAATGTGTGGATCCGCAAAATGCAGAAAGCACATTACCTGTGTCCGTGTTTTGCGAATCCGCTGTCTCCATGTTTTGCGGATCCGTGGATTCGCGGATGCGCAAAACACATACAGACGTCTGAATGGAGCCTTACAGTGGGGTGATCAATGACAGGGGGGTGATCAGGGAGTATATATGGGATGATCACCCCCCTGTCATTGATCACCCCTCTGTAAGGCTCCATTCAGACATCTGTATGTGTTTTGCAGATCCGCGGATCCACAAAACACATACGGACGTCTCAATGGAGCCTTACAGGAGGGTGATCAATGACAGGGGGGGTGATCACGGAGTCTATTATGGGGTGATCAGGGGTTAATAAGGGGTTAATAAGTGACAGGGGGGGTGTAGTGTAGTGGTGATTGGTGCTACTTTACAGAGCTGCCTGTGTCCTCTGGTGGTCGATCCAAGCAAAAGGGACCACCAGAGGACCAGATAGCAGGTATATTAGACGCTGCTATGAAAACAGCATCTAATATACCTTTTAGGGGTTAAAAAATCACATCTACGGCCTGCCAGCGAACGATCGCCACTGGCAGGCTGCAGATGCACTCGTTTACCTGCCGATCCTGTTCACAGGAAATCTCGCGTCTCGCGGGAGGACGCGCCGGCGCGTCCAGGAGGAATTACAGGGCCGCCGCCAGGACGCGATCCTGCATGCGGCGGTCCTGTACTGGCTAAACAGTACAGTTCCTGCTTCTAGATTTTTTAAACTGAACAGTTCCTGCTTCTAGCTTGTGGGTAAATGAGAAGGCTGCAATATCTTTGATTTTAGGAGTATTGTTGATTGCGAATTTTCATAATACAAATTTTTTTCCGTGATGCAAATTTTCGCAATCAAGAAAATAATGACTAGAGATCACGAATTCTCGAATATATGGCGAAAATATTCATCTGAATATTTGCTAAATATCGTGAATTCGAATATTACATGCCGCTCATCACTAATATTTATGTGACCTAAAGCAATTTTTTCTCTTTCTGACACCAGCACTGAATATCTGACAGTCAAATAAAACCAGTAAATACTGCTGTTACATTGTTGGTTGACAAATTCAATTTTTTTGTGCTAGAAAGTAAATTTTTGGGCCTGAGCTGCATTTCTGGCAGTCCAATAAAACCAGTAAATACTGCTTTTACATTGTTGGTTGAAAAAAATGACACTTTTTGTGCTAGATAGTACATTTGCAGCCTGTGTTGCTTTTCTTGCAGTCCAATAAAACAAGCAAATACTGCTGTTACATTGTTGGTTGACAACTTCAATTTTTTTTATGCTAGATAGTACATTTGCGGCCTGCGGTGCATTTCTGGCAGTACAATAAAACAAGTAAATACTGCTGTTACATTGCTGTTTGACAAATTCAATTTTTTTCTGCTAAAAGTTATATTTACGGCCTGCACATCATTTCTGGCAGTCCAATAAAACCATTAAATACTGCTGTTACATTGTTGGTTGACAAATTCACATTTTTTTCTGCTAAATAGTACATTTTCGGCCTGCACATCATTTCTGGCAGTCCAATAAAACTAGTCTCCCTGGTGCTACCGCTAGCAGGGATAGACGACGGATCCTTAATATTGTTAGGCAAGCAAAGCAGGAAAGGGAAGTGGATGTTATTCTCCATCTTGGGACAAACGATCTGGCTTGCAATGAGGTTTCAAAGGTGAAAGAAGCTTTTCACACACTTGGAAAGGATATATGGGAGCTTGCATCAACTGTTTCATCCTCTGCAGTTTTGCCTGTGCATAACCTTCAGCATGACAGGAAGATGCGCATTAAGGAATTCAATGTATGGCTTGGTGAATGGTGTCTGAACCAAGGGTTTGGCTTTGTATCTCATGTTAGCTCTTGTTGGAATGGAAAAGAACTGTACAAGAAAGATGGTTTGCATCTTTCTCTCAAGGGAACGAATGTCCTCGGTGAACAGTTCCAAGTATTTGCTAAGAAGCATTTAAACTAGGAAAGGGGGGCAAAATAGTGATAATCCAGCAGTCCAACTGCCCCCCGGAACAATGCCAGAAGAGGCCAGTAGCACAAAGGTTAAGAAATGACAAGCTCAGAGTCTTGTCTACAAATGCTCGCAGTCTAGGGAATAAGATCAATGAACTTAAGGCTATAATGGCATCTGAGAATATAGATGTAGTGGCTGTTACTGAGACGTGGTTCAAGGGGAGTAATGACTGGGATATATCAATAACAGAGTTCTCTCTATACAGGAAAGACAGAGAAGGCAAGAAGGGGGAGGGGTGGCCCTGTATGTGAAAGATAGCATAAAATCGAATTTGATACAAGTTAGCAAGAACAATTTAGAGTCAGTTTGGGTTACCTTGCAGCTTGATAATCATAAGGTAACTCGTGTAGGTGTGACATATAGACCACCTAGCCAAGTCAAAGAATTAGATGATTTACTAGTTGAGGAAATAGCTAAAATGACATTGAAGGGGGAAGTTATCATTATGGGAGACTTCAATCTTCCAGCTGTAAACTGGAAAACCAAAATAGCTAGTTCTGCCAGGAGTACAGATATTCTAAATTCCCTACTGGGATTATCTCTACAGCAAGTAGTGGAGGAGCCAACCCGGAAGGAGGCCATTTTAGATTTAGTATTCACAAATGGGAAATTGGTATCTGATATTACTGTAGGGGAAAGCTTGGAATCTAGTGATCACCAGTCAGTGTGGTTTACTATAAGTACAGTGACTGAGTCACACCACACAAAAACAAAAGTTTTAGATTTTAGAAAAACTGACTTTTCTAAAATTTGATTAGTGGTATACGAGTCCCTATCAGACTGGAACAGTTTCATTGGAGTCCAGAAGAAATGGGACTACTTAAAAGTGGCACTATTGAAGGCAACAGAAAATTGCATTAGGCTTGTCAGTAAAAGCAAAACAAGGAAGAGACCACTGTGGCACTCAGCAGAAGTGGCCAAAATCATTAAAAACAAAAAGATAGCATTTTGGAATTATAAAAAAATTTAAAAAAACAAGGATGACAGACAAATTTATAAGATTAGGCAGAGAGAGGCCAAACAAGTTATAAGAGCTTCTAAAGCACAGGCAGAAGAGAAATTAGCTCAGTCAGGGAAAAAAGGCGATAAGGCATCCTTCAGATACATTAATGATAAAAGGAAACTAAAACAAGGAATTACCAAATTAAAAACAAAAGAAGGAAGGTATATGGAAGAAGATAAAGAACTAGCTGACTGCCTCAATGAATACTTCTGTTCAGTTTTTACAAAGGAAAATGAAGGAGAAGGACCTCAGTTAGGAAAGAAGACTAATGAATCTTTTGATGCATGTGTCTTTACAGAGGAAGAGGTTCTAAGTCAACTGTCTAAAATTAATACAAATAAGTCACAGGGGCCTGATGGGATACACCCAAAGCTATTAAGCGGTGAACTAGCTCAGCGGTGAACTAGCAAAACCATTAACAGATTTATTTAACCAATCACTGGCAACAGGAGTCGTCCCAGAAGATTGGAAATTAGCAAATGTTGTGTCCATTCACAAGAAAGGTAGTAGGGAGGAATCGGGCAACTATAGGCCAGTAAGCCTGACATCAATAGTGGGGAAATTAATGGAAACCATACTTAAGGAGAGGATTGTGGAACATCTAAAGTCCCATGGATTGAAAGATGAAAAACCGCATGGGTTTATTTCAGGGAGATCATGTCAAACTAATCTTATTGATTTTTTTGATTGGGTAACTAAAATAATAGATGGAAGAGGTGCAGTAGACATCGCTTATCTAGACTTTAGTAAGGCTTTTGATACTGTCCCACATAGAAGGCTTATCAATAAAGTGCAGTCTTTGGGCTTGGACTCCCATTTTGTTGAATGGATTAGGCAGTGGCTGAGGGACAGGCAACAGAGGGTTGTAGTCAATGGAGTATATTCAGACCAAGGTCTTGTTACCAGTGGGGTACCTCAGGGATCTGTTATTGGGACCCATATTGTTTAATATCTTTATCAGCGAAATTGCAGAAGGCCTCAATGGTAAGGTGTGTCTTTTTGCTGATGACACAATATTTGTAACAGGGTTGATGTTCCTGGAGGGATACACCAAATGGAAAAGGACTTAGGAAAACTAGAGGAATGGTCAAAAATCTGGCAACTAAAATTTAATGTTGATAAGTGAAAGATAATGCACCTGGGACGTAAAAACCCAAGAGCAAAATATAAAATCAGTGATACAGTCCTAACCTCAGTATCTGAGGAAAGGGATTTAGGGATCATTATTTCAGAAGACTTAAAGGTAGGCAGACAATGTCATAGAGCAGCAGGAAATGCTAGCAGAATGCTTGGGTGTATAGGGAGAGGAATTACCAGTAGAAAGAGGGAGGTGCTCATGCCGCTCTACAGAGCACTAGTGAGACCTCATTTGGAGTATTGTGCTCAGTACTGGAGACCATATCTCCAGAAGGATATTGATACTTTGGAGAGAGTTCAGAGAAGAGCTACTAAACTGGTACATGGATTGCAGGATAAAACTTACCAGGAAAGATTAAAGGACCTTAACATGTATAGCTTGGAAGAAAGACGAGACAGAGGGGATATGATAGAAACTTTTAAATACATAAAGGGAATCAACGAGGTAAAAGAGGAGAGAATATTTAAAAGAAGAAAAACTGCTACAAGAGGACATAGTTTTAAATTAGAGGGGCAAAGGTTTAAAAGTAATATCAGGAAGTATTACTTTACTGAGAGAGTAGTGGATGCATGGAATAGCCTTCCTGCAGAAGTGGTAGCTGCAAATACAGTGGAGGAGTTTAAGCATGCATGGGATAGGCATAAGGCCATCCTTCATATAAGATAGGGCCAGGGGCTATCCATAGTATTTAGTATATTGGGCAGACTAGATGGGCCAAATAGTTCTTATCTGCCGACACATTCTATGTTTCTATGTTTCTAGTAAATACTGCTGTTACATTGTTGGTTGAAAAAAATCTCACTTTTTGTGCTATATAGTACATTTGCAGCCTGCGCTGCCTTTCTGACAGTCCAATAAAACCGTTAAATACTGCGGTTACATTGTCAGTTGAAAAAATGTTACTTCTTGTGCTAAATAGTACAGTTGTGGCCTGCGCTGCATTTCTGGCAGTCCAATAAAACCGTTAAATACTGCTGTTACATTGTCTGTTAAAAAAACCTTACTTTTTGTGCTAGATAGTACATTTGCAGCATGTGCTGCATTTCTGACAGTCCAATAAAATCAGTAAATACTGTTGTTACATTGTCGGTTGACAAATTAAAATTTTTGTGCTAGAAACTTCATTTGGCAGCCGGCGCTGCATTGCTGACAATCAAATAAAACCAGTAAATACAGCTGTTAGATTGTGGGGGGATTTTTCCACGTTTATCAGGCCAGTCATTCACAAATGGTTTGGAGGGTGTGTTCCAGCACTACATACCTGACAGTGAAGTCATTTTATAACAAGATGTTGCTACGGAGGGAAGCCTTCTGGATCCATACATTGGACACATTACACCCTAGAGGCCTCAATAGGGAATATGAGGTCATGTATCTGTAAATAGTATAATTTGGTTATATATTTACAATATATTTATTGTTTATTTCTCAGGTATTGAAAATTTGAACGTTATACAAGACTTTTATCTACAAATGTAAGATGAAATATCTATCTAGATGCCTTTTTTTCTCTTTTCCCTTTTTTTCTCTTTCTGGCTTGTTCATTATTCAATTGATTACACCTGTAACTCTGTAGCCATTCCCTTTTGGGATGGACTTTAGCTCCTGTGGGCGGTGACTGTAGAGCAAATATATAGTTTGTTAAGATTGTATTTGGATTACCTGTTGATGAAGGCACATTGCTGAAACCTGGTCCTGGTCTTTTCATTTATGGAATTAAAGACATCTGATTTGCACTAAGACACGACTGCTGGGATTCTTTATATATATTTTATAACATTCGTCTGTTACATTGTTGGGTGAAATAAACCCATTTCTTGCTGTGAAGTACGCCTGCACTGCATAACTGACAGGTAACTTAATTCATTAAAATTAAGGGTTACATTGCTTTATTGAATGTGTTACTTTGTTTTAATGAATGTGAGCTTGTCCACATTGGCTGTGGACAGGCGGCTGCGCTTGTCTGTGATAACGCCCCCAGCTGTACTAAACACACGTTCAGACAATACACTGGCTGCAGGGCAGGCCAGCACCTTCAAAGCGTAAAGGGCAAGTTCAGGCCATGTGCCCAATTTGGAGACCCAGAAGTTGAATAGGGCAGATCCAGTGGCTTAGCTAGAAATGACTGGGCCCCACAGCAAATTTTTGAATGGGGCCCCCCTCCCCCTGTTTTTTTTTTGTGGCAACCTCTTCCTTTCATGCCACCCCAATTCCTGTGGCTACTATAGATCGCTCTCTCAGACCAGGCCTGGCAGCTGTTCCATCCGTTTTCTACACTGTCTTTACTGCCATTATATGTAATTAGATTGTGTAATACTGTTGAGCGGGCCCTGACAAAGGCTTTTAATCCTCCTCCTCCTGGATAAGCCCCTTCTGGGTCAGGGCCCCAAAGGAGCAGCTTTCCCTGCTTCCCCAGTAGCTATGTCCCTGGGCAGACCCATCAGTCAGTACGTGTAGGCGTGTGCACAGATACTGTTCCACCAGGTTGCTGAAATGCTGCCTCCTGCTAAGACGTTCCATATCAGCTGGTGGTGCTGGTTGTTGTGGCGTGCTGACACAGCTTTTCCACATTTTGGCCATGCTAACCCTGCCTTCTGAGGTGTTGGCGGTGACCCAGCTGTGTTGGCGACTTCTTCCTTCTACTCCTCTGCCATCAGCTTGTGCTTCCACTGAGCCCCCGGTGTCAGGTGTGAATGCCATCAGCAGCACGTCTACAAGTGTTCGCTTCTTCCGATCACGCTCCAGTGATGGAATTAAGGATGGCACATTGTCCTTGTAATGCTGATCCAGCAGGGTGGCCACCCACTAATCAGCACTGGTTAGAATGTGGGCAACTTAGCGGGCATTGCGCAGGCACTGCAGCATGAAGTTGCTCATGTGTGCCAGGCTGCCCAGAGGCAATGACAAGATTTCCTCTGTGGGAGGTGTATCGTCTGTGTCCTCTGTATCCCCCCAGCCATGCTCCAGTGATGCCCATGAGCTGATTTGGGTGCCACCCTGCTGTGAAGACAGTCCCTCCTCTTCCTCCTCATCCTCCAGAACTGTGGCCTGGCTGCACAATTGTGTACCTGGCCTATGTTGGTGCAGAAACCCACTCTCTGAGCCACTTGTATATGACTGGCCTTAGAAGTTTTGTTTATTTATTTACCATATTTTTCACTTTATAAGACGCACCTGATGATAAGACACACCTAGATATTTGAGGAAAATAAGAAAAAAATATTTTGAACCAAAAGGTGTGCTTTTGGTTGGTTTTGAACTAATGGTTGTCTGTGGATGACACTGTTATGGAGGATCTGTGGATGACACCCTGTTATGGGGGATCTGTGGATGGCACTGTTATGAGGAGTCTGTGGATAGAAGTTTTAAGGGGGATTTGTGGATGGCACTGTTATAGGGGGGGATCTGTGGTGGACACACTGTTATCGGAGACCTGTGGAGGACACTGTTATGGGGAGATCTGTGGATGACACTCTTATGGGGGTGGTCTGTGGATTATACACTAGTGTGGGGATGTGTGAATGACACACATAGCATCCTATGTAATGGTGGTCACTATTCACATAGGGACAATATACTGTGACACATATGATACTGTGTACAAAAATAAGATCATCTTATGCTGGTCACAGTATCATATGTGTCACAGTATATTGTCCTGTGTGAATAGTGACCCCCATTACATAAGATGCTATGTGTGTCATTCACACATCCCCATGGTAGGAGGGGTTTTAATG
Organism: Bufo gargarizans; assembly: GCF_014858855.1. Lineage (NCBI taxonomy): Eukaryota > Metazoa > Chordata > Amphibia > Anura > Bufonidae > Bufo > Bufo gargarizans. The sequence goes on along the minus strand of NC_058081.1, from coordinate 276,607,291 downwards.
GTAGGAGGGGATGGAGGCTGGCAACACTGGCGGCGGTGCCCGATGCAGTCACTGTACTGTAATACATCGGACCCCACACACAGCAGTTTTAATAAGTAAAGTCATGGTATAGTAATCCTCTTCAAGCAGTGTTTGTACTTTAAACTCAAGCAATCCTCTGTACAACTTACTATGAAGGCGGCAACGTAACCTCGCAATCACTCATTAATGCTCCCGCTCTGCCTTCATGAATGAAATGGGAGGAGCGTGAATAAGTGAGCATCGTGAGGTTACGCTGCCGCCCTGCCTGCTGCTTTCATAGTGAGTTGTACAGAGGATTGCCTGAGTTTAAAGTACAAACACTGCTTGAAGATGTATTACAGTACAGTGACTGCATCGGGCACCGCCGCGAGTGTTGCCAGCCTCCATCCCCTCCTCACATCCTGCTGATACATCGCAGTGCGGCAGCGATGTATCAGCGCCATCAGAGTTGGCAGCAATTGCTTTATAAGATGCACTATCATTTTCCACCCACTTTTGGGGGGGGGAAATTGCGTCCTATAAAGCGAAAAATATGGTAGTTTATCTGCCTTATAGTTATGTAAATATGTTTATAAGTAAATTTGTAAATAGTGTGTGAATGGGCATGAATGAGTGGTTTGAATGAAAGGGGAGTGTAGGGTGGGAGTCTGGTCGGGTTAATTTTCTCTTGTGGAAATGTTCCTTGTATGTTTTTTTTTTACGATTTATAATAAAAATTCCTGATAACCGTGGAAATGTTACCCAACAATCTAGCCGACAAATTTAAGAAAATTATTTGCCTGTCACATCTGCAGCTCAGGCCGCAGGGGTCCTTGACCGCCAATAGAAGTGAATTTGTCCCCCCATAATCTAAGCTGGATTTACTGAATTGATTTTCACTGTCAGGTGTTCAGGAATTTCTGCATCACCAAATTCAGTACATGCACTAGGCAAGGGATGTGCGTAGGCCCAGAGCTGCTACGAGATTTCACCCATTATCGCACACCACCAGGCCAGGCTTGAGGCTCAGTGGCACCAACCACTCATCGGTCTGTTGTTCCATGCCCGTCCACAGCTCCTGCGCGGTGTGTTTTTTTTTCCACCAAACAGATGTGTTTCAAAACAGCCTGCTGTTGTTTCACCTGGCTGTGCTGAAGTTGGTGGTGAAGGTGTTACGCTGAATAGATAAGGAGGTGGTAGAGTATGAGGAAGTGGAGTAGGAGGATGAGGAGGCAACAGGAGGCAAAGAGAAATGCCCTGCAATCCTCAGGGGCAGAAGGACATGTGCCAAGCTGCTATCCGGCTCAGGCCCAGCCGCCACTACATTTACTCAGTGTGCTGTTAGGGAGATATAATGTCCCTGCACGTGCTTACTGGTCCACGTATCAGTGCATACCTGATTTTTTCCGCCACTTGCTTGCGCAGGGAAGGGATTGCTCGCCTGGAAAAGTAGTGGCGGCTGGCTACTGTGAGACAGCCACCGCCATAAGTTTTTTTAAAGTCTCCATCTCCACCAGAAGGAATGACAGCATTTCAAAGGCCAGGAATTTTTAAATCCTGGCATTGAGGGCCAGGGATCGCCGGTGGGTAGAGGGGTACTTTCTCTTTCTCTCCAGTGTTTGGGGGATGGACAGCTAAACACTTCCATGGGACAGTGTGGAGATGCTTGGTGACGGTTAAAGACGTGGTGGCGTTGCTGCCCCATCCTCTGTTTGCGGGGTGGCAGGTGCCACTGTCACTCACTTGTGCTCAGTTTTAGAACGTTTATTTTAAATTTTTATGTATTTTATATTATTTTAAGTCATTTCCCTATCCACCTTTGTTTGCAGGGCACTTGTCCTACTCTTACCTCCATTTTGCTTCCCTTTGCAGCCCTCTATCCATTTCTAGGACTTTTTTAGAGCCATTTTAGTGCCCAAAAGTTCAGGTCCCCATTGACTTCAATGGGGTTCAGGTTTAAGTTCGGGTCCAGATCTCAAACTTTTTTGCGAAGTTCGGCCGAACCCCGTGAACACGAACATCCAGGTGTCCGCTCAACTCTAAATATGGACAGTAACTTAGGCATTTAAGGAAGGCTCCTTCCTAACTTCTTACCTCTAATATACAGTTCATGCTCATGAGCATACATTCACAGTTTACTGTTAAAGAAAAATGAAATTAGTCTGCCATATGTTCAATTAACTTTCTTTTAGTGTTCTTTTGGGTTTATCTCAATGGGCAAGTTATAAAGAATGTAAAAAAAAAAGGTTCCTATGAACACGCTTTGGAGATATAAAGATATTAGGAGTAATATAAGGATATGAGTTAATGCAACCCATTTTACACCAAACCATTACTTCTGTCACCATGAGAAAGGGTAGAATAATTCATATTAAAGTATTTGTATTTCAATGTTATATTAAAAAGCGGGGTATGCATATTGCATGTGTTTTAAGACCAAAGACATGGCCACAGAGAGGATTCCATAATATGCTATCTCCCACTGGAGATGTGTATTCTGAGTATTCTCCAAGCCACAATTACTTTGACCCTGGGTAGACTTATTTACACAGTCAAATGAATCTCCAAGTTATTCGCCCTTGACTCCATCAAGGATGTAGAGACTTTACCAGTCAGATTTGCAAGTCACAATCTCCAGAATAGTCACCAATCAGTCGCAGCAGCACTGATGGACAGTAGCATGGTCAGAAAAGGAACCAAGGATCAGAGCCATGAACATAACAAGTTCCATGTGAACAATACAAACAGTACTGCTAGGTCTGATGTCATCGGTGGGGACTGAAAGCAACGAGCCAATAAGAGCATCAGAGCAAGAAGGTATTCAGCAGAACCTTGAATCAAAAGGGGCATTACAGAGGAAGTGTCCAATCTCCTACCCAAGTGAGGTGAGTGACACATAAATGCTATTCTCGTTAAAGCTTAGTAACTATGCATATATAGAGATCTCTCCATTGATGACTATTATTAAGTATTAACACTCGTGATGATTATATGGAAAAGTCATAGATAAATAAATCAATAAATAGTGTGAAATTGAAAATGAAAAATGTAAGAGTTTTGCTATCAGTCTCAATGAGATTATTTTGGAAAAGTTGTTATAGCTACACATAGATTTTTTATACTTTTTTAAATAGCTGAAATTAATTGGCAAACAGTGAATCACAAGGAAAATAGAGTTACACATGTTGCACTCATATAAGTAAATATATGTCTAAGTTACAGCATTTTCTGTATAAGCACTTTCAGGAGAGCAGGATATATTTCTTTTATATGGTTTCCCAGTACACATATTTTATAAAGTTAAAGGTAAAAAAAAAAATACCCAGATGAAGTTGTAAAAGAAGCAATAATATCAGTCTAAGTGGACCAGATGATTAGGGTAAATAGAAATACAAGGGATAATTATAGCCACAAAGGAAGTTAAAATGGACTATTTTCCTCATAATAATTAACCAGTGCTGCTTGCTTTTCTGTTAATTTTCTTCATCCTGTAATCCTCTCCCCCTTCTTTAATGTACCATACACGGTGCTGGTTGTTTTTCTCTGCCTTTGTTCATGCCATTACACATTTTGTACCTCTAGATAATTCTAAGCAATCAAAGCTATTATAACAGATATTAAGTGTACTCAAAAAGTAGTTATATTTTCCATTTCTTCTTTCATCCCAGCTCTGCCACAAATGAATAAAATTATTCAAATCTTATTTTCCTCATGCCATTACCGATGATGTGTGAACTGCTATATAGATTTAACAAAATTATGTTTTCAATATTAAAAGCTTAATTTTGCAAGATGTGTTTTCAGGTTTGAGTAAGATCCACAATTTTCTACTATAAACAGCACTATAGAAAACACAGTTTTTAAATTAATGGGAAATTCACAGTTTGTGTGTGGAAAGACAAGCCATGAAGACATTTTGTTATTATATGGTATTTATTACTTCTTCTTACTAGTCCTTATCTTTTTCTCTAATTGCAGTTGCTATTTGGTCACTTTTTAGTTGTGTTTATTTATGGAAAATATTTTGGCAAGTGTTACAGTAGCCATTTCTTACTCCCACATAGTTTGCTTCCAGCTTTAATATCAAGAGTGGTAAAATCCATTCTAAAAGCATGGGATGTAACATGAATTTTGTAAATATTTGATATGGATCCAAATCCGAATGTTTTGTGATTCAATTTTGGAGGACAAGAGAAATAAATAAAATAATAAATAATACGAAAGTAATATAAATACATGAAAAAATTAAAATGTGAGGGACAATAGTGTGGGACAAGTGTGAGGGACAAGTGTGAGGGACAAGTATTAGGAGTCCTAGTAGACTTGGAACACTTGCAATTCAGGTTTGCTCGATTTGGACCTAAATAGGTCAACTGATTTGGTTGAATCAATCCTGAATCTAATTTTCAGTGCTTCACTCATCTTTAGTCTCTTATCTTACTACACACCCATTTATTTCTACACACCTAGGGAAGTTTTCAATTCATGAATGCGAGAAAGTTGATGAAAAAATAGATACAAATAAAAAATTGATATAAAGAGAACAAAACATATATAAATAACCTTAACAATTAGACATTGGTTTTCTGTTTATTTATTTTCTAGTTTTTATTTAGGGTGCTTCTAAATATTGAGTCTAAATAAGCACACACTTTTTAAAATTTTTGCTTGTAATACGATAAATTCTCATTGGTAAAAGTGTGACTATGTAACAAAGCACCAAGTAAAATACATCCTCACATATGAGTATATATACTCACATAGAGTATTAAAATGATTTACTGGGCTAGCCACAATAGTAGGTAGGTGGAGTGTCCTCAATTGTTTTTTTGCAATTGTGAAACAGAGATGACATGACATCTTATGCCCCATCCCTAAAGAGGAAGATTACTGATCTTCATGGTTTCCTAGCCAGCATGGGTTTACCAAGGACAGAAGTGGTCAGACTAACTTGATTTTTTTTTATAAAGTACAAGCCTGGACAGAGCTGCGGCTATGGATGTAGTATTCTTGGATTTAACAAAGGCATTTGATACTGTCTTTCATAGACGTTTAATAGCTAAAATAAGGTCTATCGGCTTAGAAAGTACACTTTGTAATTGGAAAGAAAACTGGCTAAGGGACTATGTCTAGATAATTGTGGTCAATGACTCCTATTCTGAATGGTACCAGGTTATAAGTGTACCCCAAGGTTTAGTGCTGGGTCTCTTATTATTTAATGTATGTATTAATAATATAGAGGACAGGATTAATAGCACCCTTTCTGTTTTGGCAGATGACACCAGGCTATGTAGTACTGTGCAGTCTATAGAAGATGTCCAAAATCTATAAACTGACCTGGACACTCTGAGTGATTGGGCATTAACTTGGCAAATGAGGATTAACGTGAATAAATGTAAATTTATGCATATTGGTAGTAATAATCATATGTCCTAGGGGAGGTAACATTGGGAAAGTCACTTGTATAGAAGGATTTGGGTGTTCTTGTAGATCGTATATTAAATAACAGCATACAATGTCAATCATCTGCTTCTAAGGCTAGCAGGATATTGTCATGTGTTAAATGAGGCATGGACTCAAGGGGCAGAGATGTAGTACTACCACTTTATAAGGCGTTGGTGCAGCCTCATCTGAAATATGCAGTTGAGTTCTGGGCACCAGTGCATAGAAAGGATGCTGGAAAAAGTACAAAGAAGAGAGAAAAAACTGATAAGAGGCATGGACTTAGTTATGAGGAAAGGTTAAAAGAATAAAATGTATTTAGTCTTGAGAAGAGACGTCTATGGGTGGACATGATTAACCTATACAATTACATAAAGGGGCTATATGAAAAATATAAGAAACCTATATATAGCCCAAACAAAATTTAGGGCTCACCCCTAATCACAATATATATAACCGACCATAAGGAGTGAGATGAATATAATGCAAATAAATCGAGTGATACTAGAGTAGTCCAAAAATCACATAATTTATTTGAAAATCACAAAAAGGGACACATGATCAGCACTGGTCACAATAAAACAATAGACACAGGTTACAATACACATTAAAAACCAAGAGGACCGATGGTGAACTGTTTATACATATATAAAGTGCAAGTGCATACATTTTACCAGTTGGTCATCAATTAAAGGATTCTGTTCAGAACGTCTGCATCTGTTCAGAATGGATGCATTTGTATTATCTTTAACATAGCCAAGACGGATCCATCTTGAACACCACTGAAAGTCAATGGAGGACGGATCCATTTTCTATTGTGTCATAGAAAACGGATCCGTCCCCATTGACTTACATTGTTCAGTTTCATCAGACGGACACCAAACTGCTGCAGGAAGCGTTTTGGTGTCCGCCTCCAAAGCGGAATGGAGACGGAACGGAGGCAAACTGATGCATCCTGAGCCGATCCTTTTCCATTCAGAATGCATTAGGGCAAAACTGATCCGTTTTGGACCGCTTGTGAGAGCCCTGAACGGATCTCACAAACGAAAAGCCAAAACGCCAGTATAAAAATAGCCTAAGTAAGGAGATTTATGGCCATTTAATTAATTTACAACAAAAGTAGACAATGCATTTTAAATATAAAACGATTTGCTATATTGAAAATGCAACCTTTGTTTTACATTCTAAACATAAAAAATAAACATGTTACATATTAAATCCTACAGCTAAAACCAATCAAATCTAACATTATCATAATAATGTTCAAAATATGCCAGTAAAATTCAGGAATGTGAAGAGATCTATTTAAAGAGGAAGCTAATTATACAGTACTGTGTTCTATTTCAGTCAAGTGTGATACTGACAGCAGTAAAACTATATTTGCATAGTTTATGATTAAAAGAAGAAAAAGCTGCTGCACAGTAGCTGTGGTGCATAGGATAATAGACAAACAATTCTTATACTGTTATAGGAGTTGCCAATGACTGCCACGTACAAAACATAAATATGGTGAAATGAATACATTTACTTGTTTACCAATTAAAGGTCCTTGCTAGTATATAAAGAAGCTGCAAACTTTTTTCTAATTGTGTCAGTGGCATTTGTTTCCCTCAAGAACTACATTTTGCAAATAGTCATCATGCGTGACATTATTCCAGAAACAATAGAAACAATATTTTCATTAAAACCTCAACTTTGAAATGAAAATAATGACTCCTGTTTTCTGGACTATTCAATTTACTCGTACAAGGACTTATCTTTTACAGTATTTTATTAAGCAAATTGACATCGACAAAATGAAATTACTATAGTATGGGGGGAAAAGCTGAACACTATCTTGTCGTGGATAGTGGTTGTGATTCTTTTTATTATATGAATGACTTTTCATAGCTGCTCAAGTTAAGTTCATTGCATTCATGACACCCAAGATGGGTATTAACTAAAGTGAGGTGATCTATATCTTTTCTAATTAGGCAAAAATCTTGATTTGCTATTTATAAAGCAAAATTGATTATTACTTCATCAACAGCATTTACAAGATCATTAAGAAAGGTCTACTCAAGCAGCCTCGGGTTAATTTTTTTTAACAAGCACTTTAGTCGCTAATCTGTGTTATTGCCAACATATGTAAACTTTCTAATGCTAATTGCATTCAGCTGTGAACTGAACAATGTCTAATTGTCTTCAAGATTAATTATGCACATGTTCAGACTACATTTCTAAATAAGGCTCAGATACCCATACATATGATATGTTTGTAATACATCCCTTGACTTTATTTATATAGGAAGTATACATTTGAATCAATTTGGATTTAACTATCTTATTTTTCACATGGATCATCAACTCTTTATTGTGAAAGAGTTATGTATTTACTGCAAACTCATGTAATTCATAATAACTATTTACAAAATTATAGAATAATATAAAACTGTTCACCCACTTTTAGGGTGTGTCTGGCGATCTGGCATACCAGTTGCAAAATGTTTGATCTGGCTATTTGACAGGTTCATGCCGCATTTGAGTCTATTGAGCACCTGAGGGAACACTAGGTGCAACACATTCAGTTTCTGGAACATGGCATTGCCATTCAGGGTGGCTCTAGAATACTTGACAAACATAATTACACCCTTAATCAATCTTCAGTTGAGAAGTTATCTTTCAAAACTATTATCTTTCATATGAGTAGATTAAGTTAGGTTGATTTCTAGAGATAAGCGAATTTCCCAAAATTCATATGGGGTTTGATTCTATTGCTTTGCCCATCAGATTGAATTCAGTACAAATGCATTTAATTTAAATTGAAAGGGGCATGATTGCCTTGAAAAGCCCAATATGACACTCTGATGTCTCCTAAAACCGTATCAAACCATTTCAAGCTGTTTAACACCAAGACAGCATTACCAATGTCACTGAGACACCAAAATATATGGATTTTGGTAAACAGATGGTAGCTGGTAGTACTATACATCCTGTTTAAAAAACAAACTGTACTGTAGGATTTTTTTATGAAAAATTTAAAACTTTACAAAAATGCCAATATTATAAGCAACAATGACTTATTTTAAACACAAGGTCCAAAAATTATCCTTTTTTGGGGGGGCATTGTACGCTATTAGAAAACGTTCAAAACAATAATTGACCTTTAAAAAATTGTCACTTGGATTTGGAGTGAAGTCTAAGGGTTGCATAACTGTGAAGCAAAACAATTAGAGACACTATAAGCAGCATGATTTATTTAATTGTTAGTCCAATATAATTGCTTTGTAATTGTGGCACAGAACAATATGTCAGACACACTATCATCACCAGGATTAATATATTATTGTAGATTTGTAATTGTGAATAATGTGATAAAGTTTGGGGTGATTGACATTAAAAATAAATTGAACTGTATAGCATTAGCCTACATAAGTAAAGCCCCTATTAGACTGCACATTAATCGGGCAAATTATTGGGAACAAAAATTCATAAGAGAGCTTGTTCCTGATAATTGGCACATATAATTGTGAGCTACATTGGGGACAGTCTGATGCTAATGTCTGTAAAGCTCTGCGGAATATAGCAGCGCTATATAAGTGCATAAATTAAATAAATAAATAAATATTATTGTGTAGTCGATCAGCCTATAAAAGAGCAAACACTCATTTGTCGGCTGATTGGCATCTTTCACCCGATTATCGCAGAACATCACCCTGTGCAATCAGAGCTGTGATACCAATAATCAATAAAATAGAAAAAAGGAGGAACGGCTGTGGTAGTAATCACTATTCTCATATTTAGTTTGCTTTAGATGCAAACATGTGCTAATGAATGTGTCATCATCCATTGGAGCCCACTCTGCATGAACATTGGGCAGTGTGACACCTCCTTAACACAAAGACACGTCTGACTCTTATCACTCTCTTTAAAATCTGTCTATCAATTAATTTTAAATCTTACTATCTGTTAACTTCTCCTTACTGTGAAACAAATAGTTACTAACAAGCTATCTGTAGTTTTAATCTATCTCTGTCAGTTATCCCATCCCTCCTATGTATTTTCTGGTTAGAATGTTATATAGTAGCTATGACAGGCCCACTAAGTCATCAGTGCCTTACACCTACGGTTTAGTCCCTCAAGATTGGCTGAGGCTGCCTACAGGGTATTATGAGCAAGCTAGCCACATCAAGGCTCCAACCAAGGTCTTGTGACTAGTGTTGATCGAGCACCAAAGTGCTCGGGTGCTCTGGCCAAACACATCGGGGTGCTCGGTAGAGCACCAAAGTATAATGGAAGTCAATGGGAGAACCCGAGCATTACGCCAAGCACCACCTGCTCTGAAGAGGGGAGGGTGCCTGGTTCATAGGAAAACGTCAGAAATTGATAGAAACACCACCGAAATGGTTCGGGAACAGGACGGGGAGGATGTCTCGATGCATCTTGGACTCCCAGGTCGCTGCTGGGATCCATATTGTCCAAGTAGTACGCCACTTTTACAGACTGACAATAATACGCACAAACTTGCAAAAAAATTGTTAAGATTACTCCGATTCAACCTGTGTATCACATAAAGGAGGGCCTCATTCACATTGTGGTACACTAGTTCAGGTAGTGGGACTCCTACACTCATAAACCCTATGCAGTGAAAGGGCTGCCAAAAATTACAAGGAACCGGCACTTCAACACACCCTTGAAAAATTATGATTGATGGCGTGCTGGTGACTGTCAAAAACATTTGGAACAAGGGCCTGCTGATCTGACCATCTAAAACATTAGGGGCGAGGGCCTGCTGCTGCATTGGTGACTCTAGATAACCTCTGGGCGATTGCACGTCCCCGTAATGGTGATGATCCATTTGGATGTGTGCCCTATCAACTTTTGATGTTCCTTTCTGCGCCTACCATGGTGATCATGGGTAACGAGAAATCCGGGTTAGATTCCGGAGAGGGAGCCTGAGAAACAGCTACCACATCCAAGGGAGGTCAATGGCTGAAATCAGATTGGCTGTTGTTGCATTGCCCCCTTTTTTTTCCTAATTGTGAACCACCCAGAGAGGTTGGGTCAAGTTATTAAAGCACAAGCATCCAAGGAAGGCAGCAGGTGCGTGGCAATTACCCACTCCCGACTTGGTGGTAGTGACGATAAATAACAAGAAGCCCTGTTATTGGAATGAGTACACTTTATGTTAACGAGGATCTATTGGAGGGCAAGTCTGGTGTCAGCAGCCAACTCTCTCCTGGCCACCACAACGTTCATCCAGTGTGCCGTCATGGTGAGGATTGTGTTGACCAGACTCTTGGCTACTGAGACTGGACTTGTAGGTGAAGGCCTGCTGCCGCTTTGCTGACTCTAGATAACCTCTAGGCAATCACACGTCCCCGTTATGGCAACAATCAATTTGGATGTCTGCCCTATCAACTTTGGCACAGTTTTTCAACAAGGAACTTCTGGTATAGCAACATTTTGCTTGTCCTCTCCACCAGACAAATGAGAGATGAGAACTTCTCTTTGTAGCTGGGGTCGAGAAGAGTGAAGAACCATTATTCAGTCTTGTCTAAAATGTGTATAACGCTGGGGTCGTGGAAAAGGCAGCCTAACATGAAGTAAGCCATGTGTACCAGAGTACAAACAGGCAAGACTTCGCTGTCATCATCAGAAGGTGAGCTGACCCTGTAAAAGATAGTAGGGTAGGGCCTGCAGATGAGCTGACCCTGTAAAACATTATATGTGAGGGCCTGCAGGTGAGCTGACCCTCTAAAAAATTATATGCGAGGGCATTATATGCGATGAATAAGCATGTTGATATGATGGAAGAGGAGGAGGAGGATGAGAAAAGGAAGATTTAACCATATACCATTTTTTGTGTTGGAAGGGGTGCATGGGAATACAGTGTATTGAGTACATTAAACACATTTAAAGTGCCTTTGTTCATCCTTATTCCTCTGGTGGAGTCGAGAATTCTGGGGCAATCCAGGCCTTGTTCATTTTTATAAGAGTCAACCTGTCATTTTCATTTGACAGGCAGATACGCTTATCTGTTATAATGCCACCAGCAACACCAAATACCCGCTCAGACAAAATGCTGGCAGCAGGACAGACCAGCACCTCCAAGTCGTAGTGCGCCAGTTTGTGCCACGTGTCCATCTTGGACACCCAGTAGTTGTAAGGCACTGATAGATCACTGAGGACGCTGATACAGTCTGCTACGTACTCCTTCACCATCTACTACGTACTCCTTCGTACTCCTTCAGAGTGAGGGTGCTGGTGGGGTGACATAAAACTGTCCCATGCCTTGGAGAGTGTTGCCCTGTCTTTGTTGGAACTGCTGTGTGTTCCTCTTGCCTCCTCTCCTCTGTTGCCCAAGGGCGTTGCTAGCATTGACAGATGGAAATTTTGGAGCAATTTTTCAACAAGGACCTTATGGTATTGCACTGTTTTGCTCGTCCTCTCCACCTGAGGAATGAGAGAGAAGTTTTCTTTGTAGCTGGGGTCGAGAAGGGTAAACACACAGTAAACTTTGTTGTCTAAAATGCGTATAATGCACGGGTCGCGGAAAAAGGCAGCCTAACATGAAGTCAGCCATGTGTGCCAGAGTACCAACAGGCAAGACTTCGCTGTCGTTATCAGGAGGATGACTGACCGGGGGGGCGTGGCTAACTGCCGAACAGGGAGGAAGCATCTTCACAGAGCTCCTGAACTTAAATCTCTATCTAGAGACATCCAGTGGATTTACCAGCTAGAATCTCCTCAAGATCCATCCTGCTGGACAACAGACTCCAGGCGGATTATTTTAAGCCCTCTCCTGAGAGAGCAGGACCGAGAACAACCAGCTGCCGCTTGCGGCCTAGCTACAACGCCGGAGCCTCGGATCCATATTTGCAGCACGACTGACCTAGCTATCAACACTGCAGCTTACCCGATAACAGGGCCCCGTGAGCAGCGCTCGGTGAACATCTGCCGGTAAGAGGAGTTTGTTAAACCGCTCCGATACAAGCGCAACACAGTTCCCGGGCCCTGGGGTTACCATCCCGCCATATTGCAGCACTTGGCCGGCATTGTACCACTATAGCCGATCGGCGCGAATTTTGAACAAGTGCCTTACCTGCAGTGAGTGTGAAAGATCCGGGCTCACAAAGGAGAATCGCTGTGATACAGCGGAGTCTGGAGCATAGCGCTTCCATTCATATACCCTGTGCACGCCACCGCAAAGTATTAGGACTGTATATCGCACTGCAACTGGTTAACCCCAGTTTACACAAGATCAGCGATCTTTCCTTTCTTTGCCCCCCCCCCCCCCCCCACGCATCTACATTCCCTCCCCCCCCTGTTGCTGAATTACTGGCATTTATAGAGAAAACAAGAAGATCTGCCTTAACTGACATTTAAAGACGCAGTGACCTCTTTAATGGTAGAACATTATCAAAAGTGATAACTAGAGTTGAGCGAACACCTGGATGTTCGGGTTCGAGAAGTTCGGCCGAACATCCCGGAAATGTTCGGGTTCGGGATCCGAACCCGATCCGAACTTCGTCCCGAACCCGAACCCCATTGAAGTCAATGGGGACCCGAACTTTTCGGCACTAAAAAGGCTGTAAAACAGCCCAGGAAAGAGCTAGAGGGCTGCAAAAGGCAGCAACATGTAGGTAAATCCCCTGCAAACAAATGTGGATAGGGAAATGAATTAAAATAAAAATTAAATAAATAAAAATTAACCAAAATCAATTGGAGAGAGGTTCCATAGCAGAGAATCTGGCTTCCCGTCACCCACCACTGGAACAGTCCATTCTCAGATATTTAGGCCCCGGCACCCAGGCAGAGGAGAGAGGTCCCGTAACAGAGAATCTGTCTTCATGTCAGCAGAGAATTAGTCTGCATGTCATAGCAGAGAATGAGGCTTCACGTCAGCCACCACTGCAACAGTCCATTGGCATATATTTAGGCCCAGCACACACACAGGCAGAGGAGAGAGGTCCCGTAACAGAGAATCTGGCTTCATGTCAGCAGAGAATCAGTCTGCATGTCATAGCAGAGAATCAGGCTTCACGTCAGCCACCACTGCAACAGTCCATTGTCATAAATTTAGGCCCAGCACCCAGGCAGAGGAGAGAGGTCCCGTAACAGAGAATCTGGCTTCATGTCAGCAGAGAATCAGTCTTCATATCATAGCAGAGAATCAGGCTTCACGTCACCCACCACTGTAAGAGTCAATTTTCATAAATTTAGGCCCAGAACCCAGGCAGAGGAGAAAGGTCCCGTAACAGACAATCTGGCTTCATGTCAGCAGAGAATCAGTCTTCATATCATAGCAGAGAATCAGGCTTCACGTCACCCACCACTGTAAGAGTCAATTTTCATAAATTTAGGCCCAGAACCCAGGCAGAGGAGAAAGGTCCCGTAACAGACAATCTGGCTTCATGTCAGCAGAGAATCAGTCTTCATATCATAGCAGAGAATCAGGCTTCACGTCACCCACCACTGTAAGAGTCAATTTTCATAAATTTAGGCCCAGAACCCAGGCAGAGGAGAAAGGTCCCGTAACAGACAATCTGGCTTCATGTCAGCAGAGAATCAGTCTTCATATCATAGCAGAGAATCAGGCTTCACGTCACCCACCACTGTAAGAGTCAATTTTCATAAATTTAGGCCCAGAACCCAGGTAGAGGAGAAAGGTCCCGTAACAGACAATCTGGCTTCATGTCAGCAGATAATCAGTCTTCATATCATAGCAGAGAATCAGGCTTCACGTCACCCACCACTGTAAGAGTCAATTTTCATAAATTTAGGCCCAGAACCCAGGCAGAGGAGAAAGGTCCCGTAACAGACAATCTGGCTTCATGTCAGCAGAGAATCAGTCTTCATATCATAGCAGAGAATCAGGCTTCACGTCACCCACCACTGTAAGAGTCAATTTTCATAAATTTAGGCCCAGAACCCAGGTAGAGGAGAAAGGTCCCGTAACAGACAATCTGGCTTCATGACAGCAGAGAATCAGTCTGCATGTCATAGCAGAGAATCAGGCTTCACGTCAGCCACCACTGCAACAGTCCATTGTCATAAATTTAGGCCCAGCACCCAGGCAGAGGAGAGAGGTCCCGTAACAGAGGATCTGGCTTCATGTCAGCAGAGAATCAGTCTGCATGTCATAGCAGAGAATGAGGCTTCACGTCAGCCACCACTGCAACAGTCCATTGGCATATATTTAGGCCCAGCACACACACAGGCAGAGGAGAGAGGTCCCGTAACAGACAATCTGGCTTCATGTCAGCAGAGAATTAGTCTGCATGTCATAGCAGAGAATGAGGCTTCACGTCACCCACCACTGCAACAGTCCATTGGCATATATTCAGGCCCAGCACCCAGGCAGAGGAGAGAGGTCCCGTAACAGAGGATCTGGCTTCATGTCAGCAGAGAATCAGTCTGCATGTCATAGCAGAGAATGAGGCTTCACGTCAGCCACCACTGCAACAGTCCATTGTCATAAATTTAGGCCCAGCACCCAGGCAGAGGAGAGAGGTCCCGTAAAAGAGGATCTGGCTTCATGTCAGCAGAGAATCAGTCTGCATGTCATAGCAGAGAATCAGGCTTCACGTCAGCCACCACTGCAACAGTCAATTGTCATAAATTTAGGCCCAGCACCCAGGCAGAGGAGAGAGGTCCCGTAAAAGAGGATCTGGCTTCATGTCAGCAGAGAATCAGTCTGCATGTCATAGCAGAGAATCAGGCTTCACGTCAGCCACCACTGCAACAGTCCATTGTCATAAATTTAGGCCCAGCACCCAGGCAGAGGAGAGAGGTCCCGTAACAGAGGATCTGGCTTCATGTCAGCAGAGAATCAGTCTGCATGTCATAGCAGAGAATCAGGCTTCACGTCAGCCACCACTGCAACAGTCCATTGTCATAAATTTAGGCCCAGCACCCAGGCAGAGGAGAGAGGTCCCGTAACAGACAATCTGGCTTCATGTCAGCAGAGAATTAGTCTGCATGTCATAGCAGAGAATCAGGCTTCATGTCAGCCACCACTGCAACAGTCCATTGGCATATATTTAGGCCTAGCACACAGGCAGAGGAGAGGTTCATTCAACTTTGGGTAGCATCGCAATATAATGGTAAAATGAAAATAAAAATAGGATTGAATGAGGAAGTGCCCTGGAGTCCAATAATATATGGTTATGGGGAGGTAGTTAATGTCTAATCTGGACAAGGGACGGACAGGTCCTGTGGGATCCATGCCTGGTTCATTTTTATGAACGTCAGCTTGTCCACATTGGCTGTAGACAGGCGGCTGCGTTTGTCTGTAATGACGCCCCCTGCCGTGCTGAATACACGTTCAGACAAAACGCTGGCTGCCGGGCAGGCCAGCACCTCCAAGGCATAAAAGGCTAGCTCTGGCCACGTGGACAATTTAGAGACCCAGAAGTTGAATGGGGCCGAACCATCAGTCAGTACGTGGAGGGGTGTGCACACGTACTGTTCCACCATGTTAGTGAAATGTTGCCTCCTGCTAACACGTTGCGTATCAGGTGGTGGTGCAGTTAGCTGTGGCGTGTTGACAAAAGTTTTCCACATCTCTGCCATGCTAACCCTGCCCTCAGAGGAGCTGGCCGTGACACAGCTGCCTTGGCGACCTCTTGCTCCTCCTCTGCCTTGGCCTTGGGCTTCCACTTGTTCCCCTGTGACATTTGGGAATGCTCTCAGTAGCGCGTCTACCAACGTGCGCTTGTACTCGCGCATCTTCCTATCACGCTCCAGTGCAGGAAGTAAGGTGGGCACATTGTCTTTGTAGCGTGGATCCAGCAGGGTGGCAACCCAGTAGTCCGCACAGGTTAAAATGTGGGCAACTCTGCTGTCGTTGCGCAGGCACTGCAGCATGTAGTCGCTCATGTGTGCCAGGCTGCCCAGGGGTAAGGACAAGCTGTCCTCTGTGGGAGGCGTATCGTCATCGTCCTGCCTTTCCCCCCAGCCACGCACCAGTGATGGACCCGAGCTGCGTTGGGTGCCACCCCGCTGTGACCATGCTTCATCCTCATCCTCCTCCACCTCCTCCTCATCCTCGTCCTCCTCGTCCTCCAGTAGTGGGCCCTGGCTGGCCACATTTGTACCTGGCCTCTGCTGTTGCAAAAAACCTCCCTCTGAGTCACTTCGAAGAGACTGGCCTGAAAGTGCTAAAAATGACCCCTCTTCCTCATCCTCCTCCTCCTCCTCCTGGGCCACCTCCTGTTCCATCATCGCCCTAAGTGTTTTCTCAAGGAGACATAGAAGTGGTATTGTAACGCTGATAACGGTGTCATCGCCACTGGCCATGTTGGTGGAGTACTCGAAACAGCGCAACAGGGCACACAGGTCTCGCATGGAGGCCCAGTCATTGGTGGTGAAGTGGTGCTGTTCTGTAGTGCGACTGACCCGTGCGTGCTGCAGCTGAAACTCCACTATGGCCTGCTGCTGCTCGCACAGTCTGTCCAGCATGTGCAAGGTGGAGTTCCACCTGGTGGGCACGTCGCATATGAGGCGGTGAGCGGGAAGGCCGAAGTTACGCTGTAGCGCAGACAGGCGAGCAGCGGCAGGATGTGAACGCCGGAAGCGCGAACAGACGGCCCGCACTTTATGCAGCAGCTCTGACATGTCGGGGTAGTTGTGAATGAACTTCTGCACCACCAAATTCAGCACATGCGCCAAGCAAGGGATGTGCGTCAAATTGGCTAGTCCCAGAGCTGCAACGAGATTTCGCCCATTATCACACACCACCAGGCCGGGCTTGAGGCTCACCGGCAGCAACCACTCGTCGGTCTGTTGTTCAATACCCCGCCACAACTCCTGTGCGGTGTGGGGCCTGTCCCCCAAACATATGAGTTTCAGAATGGCCTGCTGACGTTTACCCCGGGCTGTGCTGAAGTTGGTGGTGAAGGTGTGTGGCTGACTGGATGAGCAGGTGGAAGAAGAGGAGGAGGAAGCCGAGAAGGAGGAGGTGGCAACAGGAGGCAAAGAATGTTGCCCTGCGATCCTTGGCGGCGGCAGGACGTGCGCCAAACAGCTCTCCGCCTGGGGCCCAGCTGCCACTACATTTACCCAGTGTGCAGTTAGGGAGATATAGCGTCCCTGGCCGTGCTTACTGGTCCACGTATCTGTGGTTAGGTGGACCTTGCTACAGATGGCGTTGCGCAGTGCACACTTGATTTTATCGGATACTTGGTTGTGCAGGGAAGGCACGGCTCTCTTGGAGAAGTAGTGCCGGCTGGGAACAACATACTGTGGGACAGCAAGCGACATGAGCTGTTTGAAGCTGTCTGTGTCCACCAGCCTAAATGACAGCATTTCATAGGCCAGTAGTTTAGAAATGCTGGCATTCAGGGCCAGGGATCGAGGGTGGCTAGGTGGGAATTTACGCTTTCTATCAAATGTTTGTGAGATGGAGAGCTGAACGCTGGCGTGTGACATGGTTGAGACGCTTGGTGACGGAGGTGGTGGTGGTGGTGTTGGTGGTACATCCCCTGTTTGCTGGGCGGCAGGTGCCAACGTTCCTCCAGAGGCGGAGGAAGAGGCCGAGGCGGCAGCAGCAGAATAGGCCGAGGCGGCAGCAGCAGAAGAGGTAGCAGGGGGAGCCTGAGTGACTTCCTTGGTTTTAAGGTGTTTACTCCACTGCAGTTCATGCTTTGCATGCAGGTGCCTGGTCATGCAGGTTGTGCTCAGGTTCAGAACGTTAATGCCTCGCTTCAGGCTCTGATGGCACAGCGTGCAAACCACTCGGGTCTTGTCGTCAGCACATTGTTTGAAGAAGTGCCATGCCAGGGAACTCCTTGAAGCTGCCTTTGGGGTGCTCGGTCCCAGATGGCGGCGGTCAGTAGCAGGCGGAGTCTCTTGGCGGCGGGTGTTCTGCTTTTGCCCACTGCTCCCTCTTTTGCTACGCTGTTGGCTCGGTCTCACCACTGCCTCTTCCTCCGAACTGTGAAAGTCAGTGGCACGACCTTCATTCCATGTGGGGTCTAGGACCTCATCGTCCCCTGCATCGTCTTCCACCCAGTCTTGATCCCTGACCTCCTGTTCAGTCTGCACACTGCAGAAAGACGCAGCAGTTGGCACCTGTGTTTCGTCATCATCAGAGACATGCTGAGGTGGTATTCCCATGTCCTCATCATCAGGAAACATAAGTGGTTGTGCGTCAGTGCATTCTATGTCTTTCACCGCTGGGGAAGGGCTAGGTGGATGCCCTTGGGAAACCCTGCCAGCGGAGTCTTCAAACAGCATAAGAGACTGCTGCATAACTTGAGGCTGAGACAGTTTCCCTGGTATGCATGGGGGTGATGTGACAGACTGATGGGGTTGGTTTTCAGGCGCCATCTGTGCGCTTTCTGCAGAAGACTGGGTGGGAGATAATGTGAACGTGCTGGATCCACTGTCGGCCACCCAATTGACTAATGCCTGTACCTGCTCAGGCCTTACCATCCTTAGAACGGCATTGGGCCCCACCATATATCGCTGTAAATTCTGGCGGCTACTGGGACCTGAGGTAGTTGGTACACTAGGACGTGTGGATGTGGCAGAACGGCCACGTCCTCTCCCAGCACCAGAGGGTCCACTAACACCACCACGACCATGTCCACGTCCGCGTCCCTTACTAGATGTTTTTCTCATTGTTATGGTTCACCACAACAACAAATATATTATTTGGCCCAATGTATTGTATTCAAATTCAGCGGGATATAAATTTGAGGCCTAGTATTTAGGCGCTGGGTGACCGGTATGGATTTAGTGACAGAATTAGACTTGGAAATGCACAGAAGCGTGTGTGTGAAGTTATTCTGAATGACCCAATGTGCACCTTGAATATTATATACCCTTTTGGGATAGATTTCAAATAGCTCTGATATAGCAGGAACCACTAAATTATGAAATTGCTAAATTGGGAATTGTACTTCAACCCAGAACAAAAAATGTGCTTTGACGGACACTAAATATCTTGCCCAGCTACAACAGTACAGCGGTAACGAGAGATTTAGCGGGATATAAATTTGAGGCCTAGTATTTAGGCGCTGGGTCACCGGTATGGATTTAGTGACAGAATTAGACTTGGAAATGCACAGAAGCGTGTGTGTGAAGTTATTCTGAATGACCCTATGTGCACCTTCAATATTATATACCCTTTTAGGGATAGATTTCAAATAGCTCTGATATAGCAGAAACCACTAAATTATGAAATTGCTAAATTGGGAATTGTACTTCAACCCAGAACAAAAAATGTGCTTTGACGGACACTAAATATCTTGCCCAGCAACAACAGTACAGCGGTGGGTAACGAGAGATTTAGAGGGATTTAAATTTGAGGCCTAGTATTTAGGCGCTGGGTCACCGGTATGGATTTAGTGACAGAATTAGACTTGGAAATGCACAGAAGCGTGTGTGTGAAGTTATTCTGAATGACCCTATGTGCACCTTCAATATTATATACCCTTTTAGGGATAGATTTCAAATAGCTCTGATATAGCAGAAACCACTAAATTATGAAATTGCTAAATTGGGAATTGTACTTCAACCCAGAACAAAAAATGTGCTTTGACGGACACTAAATATCTTGCCCAGCAACAACAGTACAGCGGTGGGTAACGAGAGATTTAGAGGGATTTAAATTTGAGGCCTAGTATTTAGGCGCTGGGTCACCGGTATGGATTTAGTGACAGAATTAGACTTGGAAATGCACAGAAGCGTGTGTGTGAAGTTATTCTGAATGACCCAATGTGCACCTTCAATATTATATACCCTTTTAGGGATAGATTTCAAATAGCTCTGATATAGCAGAAACCACTAAATTATGAAATTGCTAAATTGGGAATTGTACTTCAACCCAGAACAAAAAATGTGCTTTGACGGACACTAAATATCTTGCCCAGCAACAACAGTACAGCGGTGGGTAACGAGAGATTTAGAGGGATTTAAATTTGAGGCCTAGTATTTAGGCGCTGGGTCACCGGTATGGATTTAGTGACAGAATTAGACTTGGAAATGCACAGAAGCGTGTGTGTGAAGTTATTCTGAATGACCCTATGTGCACCTTCAATATTATATACCCTTTTAGGGATAGATTTCAAATAGCTCTGATATAGCAGAAACCACTAAATTATGAAATTGCTAAATTGGGAATTGTACTTCAACCCAGAACAAAAAATGTGCTTTGACGGACACTAAATATCTTGCCCAGCAACAACAGTACAGCGGTGGGTAACGAGAGATTTAGAGGGATTTAAATTTGAGGCCTAGTATTTAGGCGCTGGGTCACCGGTATGGATTTAGTGACAGAATTAGACTTGGAAATGCACAGAAGCGTGTGTGTGAAGTTATTCTGAATGACCCAATGTGCACCTTCAATATTATATACCCTTTTAGGGATAGATTTCAAATAGCTCTGATATAGCAGGAAACCACTAAATTATGAAATTGCTAAATTGGGAATTGTACTTCAACCCAGAACAAAAAATGTGCTTTGACGGACACTAAATATCTTGCCCAGCAACAACAGTACAGCGGTAACGAGAGATTTAGAGGGATTTAAATTTGAGGCCTAGTATTTAGGCGCTGGGTGACAGGTATGGGTTTAGTGACAGAATTAGACTTGGAAATACACAGTAGCGGTGTGTGTGAAGTTATTCTGAATGACCCTATGTGCACCTTCAATATTATATACCCTTTTAGGGATAGATTTCAAATAGCTCTGATATAGCAGAAACCACTAAATTATGAAATTGCTAAATTGGGAATTGTACTTCAACCCAGAACAAAAAATGTGCTTTGACGGACACTAAATATCTTGCCCAGCAACAACAGTACAGCGGTGGGTAACGAGAGATTTAGAGGGATTTAAATTTGAGGCCTAGTATTTAGGCGCTGGGTCACCGGTATGGATTTAGTGACAGAATTAGACTTGGAAATGCACAGAAGCGTGTGTGTGAAGTTATTCTGAATGACCCAATGTGCACCTTCAATATTATATACCCTTTTAGGGATAGATTTCAAATAGCTCTGATATAGCAGAAACCACTAAATTATGAAATTGCTAAATTGGGAATTGTACTTCAACCCAGAACAAAAAATGTGCTTTGACGGACACTAAATATCTTGCCCAGCAACAACAGTACAGCGGTAACGAGAGATTTAGAGGGATTTAAATTTGAGGCCTAGTATTTAGGCGCTGGGTGACAGGTATGGGTTTAGTGACAGAATTAGACTTGGAAATACACAGTAGCGGGTGTGTGTGAAGTTATTCTGAATGACCCAATGTGCACCTTCAATATTATATACCCTTTTTGGGATAGATTTCAAATAGCTCTGATATAGCAGGAACCACTAAATTATGAAATTGCTAAATTGGGAATTGTACTTCAACCCAGAACAAAAAATGTGCTTTGACGGACACTAAATATCTTGCCCAGCAACAACAGTACAGCGGTAACGAGAGATTTAGCGGGATATAAATTTGAGGCCTAGTATTTAGGCGCTGGGTCACCGGTATGGATTTAGTGACAGAATTAGACTTGGAAATGCACAGAAGCGTGTGTGTGAAGTTATTCTGAATGACCCTATGTGCACCTTCAATATTATATACCCTTTTAGGGATAGATTTCAAATAGCTCTGATATAGCAGAAACCACTAAATTATGAAATTGCTAAATTGGGAATTGTACTTCAACCCAGAACAAAAAATGTGCTTTGACGGACACTAAATATCTTGCCCAGCAACAACAGTACAGCGGTAACGAGAGATTTAGAGGGATTTAAATTTGAGGCCTAGTATTTAGGCGCTGGGTGACAGGTATGGGTTTAGTGACAGAATTAGACTTGGAAATACACAGTAGCGGGTGTGTGTGAAGTTATTCTGAATGACCCAATGTGCACCTTCAATATTATATACCCTTTTAGGGATAGATTCCAAATAGCTCTGATATAGCAGGAACCACTAAATTATGAAATTGCTAAATTGGGAATTGTACTTCAACCCAGAACAAAAAATGTGCTTTGACGGACACTAAATATCTTGCCCAGCAACAACAGTACAGCGGTAACGAGAGATTTAGAGGGATTTAAATTTGAGGCCTAGTATTTAGGCGCTGGGTGACAGGTATGGGTTTAGTGACAGAATTAGACTTGGAAATACACAGTAGCGGGTGTGTGTGAAGTTATTCTGAATGACCCAATGTGCACCTTCAATATTATATACCCTTTTAGGGATAGATTCCAAATAGCTCTGATATAGCAGGAACCACTAAATTATGAAATTGCTAAATTGGGAATTGTACTTCAACCCAGAACAAAAAATGTGCTTTGACGGACACTAAATATCTTGCCCAGCAACAACAGTACAGCGGTAACGAGAGATTTAGAGGGATTTAAATTTGAGGCCTAGTATTTAGGCGCTGGGTGACAGGTATGGGTTTAGTGACAGAATTAGACTTGGAAATACACAGTAGCGGGTGTGTGTGAAGTTATTCTGAATGACCCAATGTGCACCTTCAATATTATATACCCTTTTTGGGATAGATTTCAAATAGCTCTGATATAGCAGGAACCACTAAATTATGAAATTGCTAAATTGGGAATTGTATTTCAACCCAGAACAAGAAATGTGCTTGAACGGACACTAAATAACTCGCCCAGCTACAGCACTAGGGACAGATTTAGCTGGATATAAATTTGAGGCCTAGTATTTAGGCGCTGGGTGACCGGTATGGATTTAGTGACAGAATTAGACTGGGATATGGCCAAAAAATAAACAGACTATTGCTGGTTAAATGCACTTGGTGTGACAGCTTCACCCTGATGTAGGCTTTAGCCAAAAAACAACCACACCATTGAGGGTTAAATGCACTTGGTGACAGGCGCAGCTTGCCCCTGATTTTGTATATGGCCAAAAAATGAACAGACTATTGCTG
Source organism: Bufo gargarizans (assembly GCF_014858855.1). Classification (NCBI taxonomy): domain Eukaryota; kingdom Metazoa; phylum Chordata; class Amphibia; order Anura; family Bufonidae; genus Bufo; species Bufo gargarizans. The sequence continues at coordinate 276,583,955 of NC_058081.1, read as the reverse complement.
GTTAAATGCACTTGGTGTGACAGCTTCACCCTGATGTAGGCTTTAGCCAAAAAACAACCACACCATTGAGGGTTAAATGCACTTGGTGACAGGCGCAGCTTGCCCCTGATTTTGTATATGGCCAAAAAATGAACAGACTATTGCTGGTTAAATGCACTTGGTGTCACAGCTTCACCCTGATGTAGGCTTTAGCCAAAAAACAACCACACCATTGAGGGTTAAATGCACTTGGTGACAGGCGCAGCTTGCCCCTGATTTTGTATATGGCCAAAAAATGAACAGACTATTGCTGGTTAAATGCACTTGGTGTGACAGCTTCACCCTGATGTAGGCTTTAGCCAAAAAACAACCACACCATTGAGGGTTAAATGCACTTGGTCGCAGCTTGTGCTGGCGCACCACAAGACACAAAATGGCCGCCGATCACCCCAGAAAAATGAGACTGACAAACGGTCTGTGCAGCCTAAAAACAGTGAGCAATTGAGGATCAGCAGCTCAATGATCCACAGCTGCAGATCGATCAGTTAATCAAGTCCTTTGGAGGAGTTAATCTGCCTAATCTCGCCCTACTGTCGCAGCCGCAACCTCTCCCTACGCTAATCAGAGCAGAGTGACGGGCGGCGCTATGTGACTCCAGCTTAAATAGAGGCTGGGTCACATGGTGCTCTGGCCAATCACAGCCATGCCAATAGTAGGCATGGCTGTGATGGCCTCTTGGGGCAAGTAGTATGACGCTTGTTGATTGGCTGCTTTGCAGCCTTTCAAAAAGCGCCAAGAAAGCGTCACAAAAGCGCCAAGAAAGCGACGAACACCGAACCCGAACCCGGACTTTTACGAAAATGTCCGGGTTCGGGTCCGTGTCACGGACACCCCAAAATTCGGTACGAACCCGAACTATACAGTTCGAGTTCGCTCATCCCTAGTGATAACGCATTGACGTTTTAACAGATCAACAAGACTTCACCTTTAACTGCAAACTGTACCTCCCACAGTTTATATAACACTGCAACCCATTCATAAGTTACTATCACATCAGCATCCTCGTCAGGAGACTTTTCTTTTAGCAACCTACAACAAAGGTTAGAGGATGTATTAACTGAATAGCCTTTCCGATACAGGCATAGGTGATTACTCTCACAAGTGGTTTCATTAAATAGCCCATATGGTAAAGGTGGGAAGATTCAGAGGCACCAGCCAAGACTCGCTCGTCTCAACAAAACCTCCACACCTTTCCCAATCAGGTCTAGACAAGTATATGATGAAAAAATCGCAGACCGCCCCTGGGGCACAAATCTCTACTCCTAAATGAGCCACACAAAAACTCATAATACGACCTACAGAAGGAGATAGTGAAGATGAAGAAGTCTCAGAACCTGGCACTGAATTACCTTTATCCAGATCCTTCATATCTAAAGCGCTATCTGACGCCTTAAATCCAGTGCTTGAAGAATTATCCGAAATAAAAAGAGAAATGAGGCAGATTGGCAATAGAGTTGAAACACTTGAGACCACACAGACTGCTATCACTAACTACACTAAACAGGCCTCAGAAACCTTTTCTAAGTATCAACAACATATCAACCATCTCCATGATTACATTGAAGATCAAGACAACAGAGGGAGGAGGAATAACATTCGCTTTAGGGGGATTCCTGAATCAGTGGCAAATGAAGCAATCCCCAAGGCAGTGGAAGAAATATGCAAATCCCTGTTAGCAGAAGACCCTCCCAACCCCGTTGTCATAGAAAGAGCCCACAGGGCCTTGCGCCCCAAACCAAAGCCAGGTGACCCTCCCAGAGACATTATTTGCAAATTATTGAACTTTGCCCAAAAAGAGGCAATCATGAAAAAAGCCAGAGAGATGGAAAGCATTGAATATGAAGAAGCCTCAATTCAATTATTTCAAGATATTGCACCAGTAACATTGAACAAGAGACGTATGTTGAAGCCGCTAACAGACTATCTACGCTATAAAAGGATCGCTTTCAGATGGCTGTTTCCATTTGGGATATTAATCACATGGAGAGAAAGGAGATATACCATAAGAACACCCAAAGATCTACCAGATGTCTTAGCTGCGTTAGAAATCACAGACATTGATATTCCTGATTGGTCGATCACGACGGACATCCTTATACCATCTGAAGTTCCACCTCCATCTTCATGGGAAACCGTTCTCTCCAGCAAAGCCCTGAAGAATAAACGAAGACAAGGGAAGATGACCCCCAGACGTCTTATGGCAGATGAGGATTGAAGATATGATAGTTAGTTACTCTGTATTGTTCACTTACATAGAGGTGCTGACTGGGCTCTACTAATCCTTTCTAATGTTCATTTACGGGGGAAATGTACCTCCGTTTCTTTTTCTTTCTTGATCCCACTGTGCAGCACATGAATGTATCTCCACTCTTCCCTTCCTCACTCAGAGAGGCACCGTGTGCTGCAGGTTGGGATCAGGTCCTGGAGCCGCTCAGCAAATCCTCTCCATTACATATGTTACCTTAATTACATATATTACCTTAATAACACTGTATAAGTTGTTGATACCAGATTTATTAGTAGTTAGATTACTACGTATCGCCACCTATGCCGTACATGATACGTTTGTTTGAGAATTTGTTCCTTTTTTTCTAAACATGTCATACTACCACTTCTTAGGTCTTTTTAAGACCTATATCCTTTGCGTTCTAACTGATTTTCCTTTCCGGAATATGATTTCGGGAAAATTTTCTAAATGTTTGTTTATGTTTAACCCTTATTTTAACTACAATTTTTATGTCCTTAGACAGGCTCTATCCTTTCCCCTGTACCTATCCTCTTCCCCGCATGTACCCAAAGTACTGATGAATGTCCTTGGAAGATCTGAACATCTAGCAAAAGGTGATTTGAGTACCGCATCAGTGAGTAAACTATATGCACAAAACAACACATTCCCTTCTCCCCATGGCGGAACTTAGAGTGGCTACCTACAATGTTAGAGGCTTTAAGTCTCCTGTGAAGAGAAGTCAAATCATTAATCATCTAAATAGGGAAAAGGCCAATATAATTTTTCTACAAGAGACACACTATAAGCACAACAAAATACCTGAACTATCCAAGACTAAATACAATCTATGGTTTCACAACACGTCATCAACCTCCAACAAATCTGGAACTAGCATAGGAATACATAGAAATACAAATTTCTTACACAAATCTACTAAGTCAGACGAAGAAGGGAGGTATTTGATGATCAAAGGAGAGATTAACTCCCAATTATTCACTCTGGTCAACATATACGCCCCTAACACTGCCCAAAGAAAATGGTTAGACAAATTTTGGCCTGAACTTGAGGCTTTCCGTGAGGGCCTGACTGTAATAGCCGGAGATTTTAATCTGACGATTAATCCTCACATTGACTCTTCAACGGGTAAATCAGCTCTTTCAAACAGATCCCTGAGACTCATAAAAAGATCCTTACACAAAAACTCCATGGTTGATGTTTGGAGAACTCTTAACCCAAAAGAAAGAGATTTCACTCATTTCTCTGCTCCACACAATTCCTATCAAAGGCTTGATTACATTTTTATACCATCTAACATACTCCAGTTCTGTACAGAAACCAAAATAGGCTCTATTATACACTCAGATCACGCACCAGTTTTCCTCACCTTTAAGATACCAAACTCTTCACCCAAATATTTCAACTGGCGTCTAAATGAAACCTTACTTAGCTCTACCGCTATACATGATGCTATAAACAACAGATTAAAGGATTACTTCACAGACAATATTGATGGTGAGACGTCCACACAATTTGTATGGGAAGCTCACAAAGCTGTAATTAGGGGGGAGTTCATTTCTCTAGCTTCAAACCTAAACAAAACTAGACAGAAAAAGACAGGTGAACTGCTCTCTAAAATATCTAATCTAGAGTGTCACCATAAACGCCTTAAGAAAAATGATACCCTCGATAAACTTAACAAAGCTAGAGAAGAGTTGAAAATCCATCTTAATGCTCAATCGGCGAAATTATATTTAGCCTTAAAACAGAAATTCTTTGCACACGGTAACAGATCTTCTAAATTTATGATTGCTATGTTACGCCAACAGAAACGTAAATCCAGGATTGCCAGTATTAGAACATGTGACAAGACGTTACATAAAGATGACCCTGCAATTGCACAGGCTTTCCATGACTTTTACTCTGAATTATACAATATTAATACAGCAGATACTGAAAGAACTAAACAAGACAAAAATAAACTTACCTCAGACTTTCTGGGTAGACTTAACCTTCCCAAAATCAGTGAAGACCAGAAGGTAAGACTATGTGCCCCTATTTCTGAAGGAGAGATCATGGAGGTTCTAAAATCAAGTGCTAAAGGCAAATCCCCAGGACCTGATGGCCTTCCAGCCTTATATTATGTAACGTTCAAGGATATACTTGTCCCTTTTATGGCACAGATATACAATGCGGCTCTAAATGGTTCACCCTTCACTCCACAAACCTTAAGCGCACATATCACCCTAATACCTAAGCCCCAAAAAGATCATACCCTCTGTTCAAGCTACAGACCCATCTCCCTATTAAATTTAGATCTGAAAATATACACTAGAATCTTAGCAGGTAGAATAAAACCTATACTTCAAGATCTGATTAATCCTGACCAGACTGGCTTTGTGATGGGCAGAGAGGGCAAAGACGGTATGTACAAGATCATCAATACTATCTCCCTAGCAAAAAAGAATAAAACCCCTATTGTACTGCTCGGGACAGATGCCGAGAAGGCCTTTGATAGAGTGGCCTGGCCCTTTATCAATAGCACTCTGGAGAAATTTGGATTCCCTATTACATTTATCAAAGCCATTTTCTCTATGTATGCATCCCCTCGTGCGTACATAAAAGTAAATGACACTCTGTCCCGGGCAGTACCTATTAGTAACGGAACTAGACAGGGATGCCCTTTATCTCCCTTATTATTTATTTTGTCAATGGAACCTCTGTTACAAGCTATAAGACAGAATTCTGACATAAAAGGCTTAAGATGTGGTGCCCTGGAAATAAAACAAGCGGCATATGCCGATGATTTACTGCTGGTTATTTCAAACCCGAAACAAGCTTTCCCTCTTGTACTTGAGACACTAGATAGATTTGGGGAAATATCCAATTTCAAAATTAATATCGCCAAGTCGCAAGCAATGGGCATTCTATACTCCCACAACTCCCTTAAACGTCTAGAAAAAGACTCACCTTTTCAATGGACTCGAAATTCCCTGAAATTCTTAGGGGTTAATATTCCTCCTGACCTTAATAAATTATTTACCTTAAACTACACTCCACTTATAAAATCCATCCCAAACATATTGAACTCTTGGAAACCTACCTATAGGTAAACCATGGAAACCATACCTATATCTTGGCTAGGACGGAAAAATATGTTTAATACCCTAATTCTGCCTAAACTCACATATCTAATACAAGTACTCCCAATTAAAATTCCAAAACACTTCTTGACTTCTTTCAGGAAAATTTGCTCAAACTACATTTGGGGTAATATAAGACCAAGGATCTCACATGATATTTTAAAACTACCCATAACCAAGGGAGGGATCGGCGCCCCTTCATTGGATAAATATATCACCGCTGTTCATTTGGGCAGAATCATTGATTGGATGAGACACCCTGAGCATAAAACCTGGATCCCACTAGAGAACGAACTAACCAAATTCCCCTTAAAAGGTTTAGTGCTCTCGGACCCACAGAAAACCCCTGTTGTGTGTAAAGACAATATACTAGTTCAGGCCACACTATCAGTCTGGAAAATTAAGTATATAAGAGACATTTGCTCTAAATTCCCCTCTCACTTAAGTAATCTTAGTGACCTCCTTATCACAACTGGTGATGGATTTGCAACGCTGCCAGCTCCAATACGTAATAGTACTATGGCTCCAGCTGGTCTCCTAGACTCAGATGGAGCGATATTGAACTTACAAGCTATGAGAGAGCACTTCGATACTCCTAAATTGAGCTACCTCCAACATAATATCATTCTAAACTCACTGAAAATAGTTCTATCTCAAGAACACCCAACCAGAGAACCCTCCTGGTTTGAAAAACTAGTTTCTCAAACCCAGACTCCAAAGAAACTCACACACACTATAAGCAAAAACTTGCTCCTATGCACTACGCCAAAACCTCTCTACTTTTTAAGGGAATGGGAAAGAGACCTAAATACCTCATTCACAAAGGAGGAGATTAAAGAAATATTACTCTCATCCAAGCTTTCCTCAAGATGTGCTAATATTCAGGAAAACACGTACAAGGTGATATCCAGATGGTATCTCACACCCGTCAGACTGAGCCAGATGTATAGCACCACCTCGGACCTGTGCTGGAGATGTCAAACAGAGAGAGGCACCTTTTTGCACATATGGTGGTCCTGTCCACATGTACAGACCTTCTGGAATGGGGTGTTTAGTCACATTAACTGCATTTTAGACAAAAAAGTCTCAAAGGGGATTGTCAGTTGCCCTAGGACCGCCTTGTTGAACATTATGCCAAGCTCACTATCCCTTTTAGAGAAAAGTCTTCTAAGACCACTTATTGCAGCAGCCAGAATTATCATAGCTACCAATTGGAAATCACATGGCCCTATACCCGAGACACTCTGGTTTCTCAAAGTTGCCTCAATTTCCAGACTTGAAGAATTGTCACACTGGGAATTGAGATCACATCATAAATACAAAATAATCTGGTCTCCTTGGCACAACTGGAGATCCTCATTACCTTAATCCCCATTTACGGCCCAGACCCGACAGACCACATACTCTGACTCTAGTTAAAAGGTTATTTCCCCTCGGACTATAGGACGTAGTTTACTACCTCCCTTCCATCAGACACATACGTATCTTGCTCTTGCTATATTAAGGGTACTCCCCCCCCCCCCTCCTCTTCCCTATCTTCTACCTGTTAAGTTCCTTTTTGTTCTCATCAATGTAAACTTGCTGTTGATGTCATTGCCTCATATCGGTCATTAAATATATTGTCTCCTGATAGAAGTCAATAGACTAATTACCCTTGTTTAACTACACATTGCGGGCGTAAAAGTCCCATGTATCTATTCTAGACGACTAGGGTTCATTGATTGATATGATTCCTTGTATGCACAGTACCTCTGTTACTATTCATAATGCATCTGTAACTATTCAAATGTATTAAGGAGGGAGACCATTGATAGCTCGATTTACAGACTGTTTGTAATCCCCTATATGTTTATCTTTGAAAATAATAAAAAGATATTAAAAAGAAAAAAAAGAAGGATGACTGACCATCTCCTCATCCTCTTCCTCCTCTTCTACTCACGCTGAATAGATAGAATTAACCTTCCATGGGTACTACCCTCTGTAGTGGAGGCAACCGTCTCCTGCTCCTCCTCCTCTTCATCGTCCAATTTGCGCTGAGAGGACGGATGGAGGGTGGTCTGGCCATCACCTTGTGTAAATTCTTCTTCCCCCATCTCCACCTCTTTCACATGCAAAGCGTCATCTTTAATTGTGAGCAGCGAGCATTTGAGTAGACACAGAAGTGGGATGTTTACGCTGATAATAGCATTATCACCGCTCACCATCTGTGTTGATTCCTCAAAGTTTAATAAAACCTCACAGAAGTCAGACATCCATGCCCACTCCTCGTTTCTGATTAGCGGAAACTGACTGGAAAGGCAACAACCATGTTGCAGCTAGTATTTCACTACTGCTCTCTGGTGCTCACAAAGCCTGGAAAACATGTGGAACATTGAGTTCCAGTTCGTGCTCACGTCGCACAACAGCTGGTGAGCTGGCAATTTAAAGCGCTGCTGCAGCGTTGACAGACCGGCTGAAGCTGTCGATGACTTGCAGAAATGTGCACACATGAGGCGCACCTTTACCAGTAGCTCAGGCAAATTGTGGTAGGTTTTGAGAAACTGCTGAACCACTAAGTTTAAGACGTGGGCTAGGCATGGGATGTGTGTGAACTTGCCGAGCTCCAAAGCTGCCAACAAGTTACATTATCACACACAGCTATGCCTGGTTGTAGGTTGAGTGGCGAGAGCCACAGCTCAGTCTGGTCCTTATCCCCTGCCATAGCTCTGCGGTGGTGTGCTAAGCAGATAAGTTTAAGCACAACCTGTTGACGCTTCCCCACTGCAGTGCTACACTGCTTCCAGCTACTAACTGATGTCTGGTGCTGTAAGATGATAATTCAGAGGTGCAAGTGAAGGAGGAGGCGGAGGAGGAGAAAGGGGTGTTGCAGCCACTAACATAGGTGGTGACGGAAACCCTGATGGAAGTAGGGCCCACAATCCTTTATGTTGGTAGCACCTTTGCCATCCCAGAGTACAACTCGCTCCTGGCCTCAACAACGTTCACCCAGTGTGCTGTCAGGGAAATGTAGCATCCCTGGCCGAAAGCACTTGTCCATGTGTCAGTCGTTAAGTGGACCTTCCCAATAACTGCATTGGTCAGGGCACGGGTGATGTTATGGGACACATACAGGTGTAAGCCTCAGACACAGGCTGCGGAAAGCCTCAGTGTCCACAAGCCTAAATGGCAACAATTCCAGGGCCAGCAATTTGGAAAGGTATGCATTTAGTGCTATGGCCTGTGGGTGGATGGCTGGGTATTTGCGCTTTTGTTCAAAGGCCTGGGGTATAGACATCTGTACGCTGCACTGAGACACAGAAGTGGATGTGCTAGCTGATGGTGCTTGCGAAGGTCCAAGTGCATGGCAGGAGGCATCCGGGCCTGCATCTTGGACAGGGGGTTTTCCAACACATAACACAGGGGAATGGGAGGCAGTGGTGTGACCCACATACACTGATTGTGGACCCAAGCATTCGGCCCACCTATTAGTGTGCATTGATGCCATGTGCCACTTGCTGGTGGTGTTGAGGTTGCTAATGTTCATGACCCTGCTCATTTTGGTAAGGCACAGGTAGCAAATGACAATTCTTTTATTGTCCGCACTTTCCTCAAAAAAACAGCAGACTGCCGAACACCTATCCCTTGGTTTCTCCGGGGAACAGTTGCGGGGCTGTGTGGTGTGGCCCGCCTTCTCCCTTTTGCCACCCCACTGCCTCTTCGAGCCTGTTGTGGTGCTGCGGATCCCTGCCCCTCTGTACTGCTGTCCTCTCTTGGCTTGCCACCTTTTCAGGTTGGGTCAGTGACTTCATCATCCACCACCTCCTCTTCCACTTCCTCAATCTGGTTATCCTCCTGACTTGTTGACCTAACAACAACCGGTGCTTAACTGACTGAAAGCATTATCTGCTGAAATCCAACCGACCACTTGGTCACACTGGTCTGACTTCGAGAGTGGTGTCCTTCGGCACCCTGCAAACTGAGACATGAAGCTAGGTATCGTGAATGAGTGTGTTTGTTGTGCTCTGGCAGCAGGCACAGTTGCACCGTGCCCAGGGCCACAGCCTCTGCAAGCACCATCAGCAGCACGGCCACTTCCCTGTCCCTTACTGCTCGCCTTGCGCATATTAAAAGGTGCAAGTATGTCACACGTACAGTAGTGCAGGTTTTGTAAGTGTGTGCACAAATAAAGTACACTGAATGTCACAGATAATTTTAGGATGCGCAAATGTTATACAGGAGGTATAACACAAGTAATGTCACTGTCACCAGAGGCTAATAAAAAAGTTACACTGAATTAATGTCACTGATATTTAGTATGCGCAAACTTTATACAGGAGGTATAGCTCAAGTAATATCGCTGTTACTAGAGGCTAATAAAAAATTACACTGAATTAATGTCACTGATATTTAGGACGCGCGTTATGCAGGAGCTATAGCGCAAGTAATGTCGCTATTCACCAGTGGCTAATGAAAAATTACACTTAATTAATGTCACTGATATTTATGATGGGCAAACATTATACAGAAGATGTAGCGCAGGTAATGTCCCTGCCACCAAATAGCCAAAAAATCGGACTGAATGTCACAGATATTTCGGATTCGCAAACGTTATACAGGAGATGTAGTGCAGGTAATGCAACTATCTGCAGTGGACACAGTCTACAGAAAAAGTACACTAGATGTCGCAGATATTTTTCGGCTGTGCACACGTTACACAGGAGATGCAGCGCAGATAATGTCGCTGTCACCAGCGGCGGAAAAAATTACACTGAATGTCACTGCTATTTCAAATGTGCTAACGTTATACTGGAGATGTAGTGCAGGTAATGTCACTGTCACCAGCAGCAAAATAATTAAACTGAATGTCACTGATATTTCGGATACGCAGCAGACATCGTCTACAGAAAAAGTACACTGGATGTCACATATATTTTTAGGCTGCGCACACTTTACACAGGAAATGTAGCGCAGATAATGTTGCTGTCTGCAGCGGCCAAACAATTTCAAGCTATTTACCGCAGGTTACGCTAAAAATATATATTGCTGCCAAATACAACAATAGTCCTTAAAAGAACTTTTGGGTCTCTCTAACAATTCCACGCAATTAAGCACAGGTTGCGCTAATAATTATATTGCTGACAGATTCAACAATAGTCCATAAAAGGACTTTTGGGTCTCTAACAAGTTTTTTCAATAAAATATTACTATTTCACACCCTACACTATGTGTCCCTTCTTCAGCACAGCTCTCCCTGACTAATACTGAGCCGAACACGTGTCATCAGTTGCTATATAGCACCCAATGACGCGTTTCGCCCAGGCAATCACTATAATGCCAGTAGCCAATATAGCTACGGCATTACAGTGAATGCCAGACACGTGGTGCTCGAGTAAAATTAGTGTTCGGCAGAGCATGCTTGCCCAACACTAATGACTAAGTAACTCTCTGGTTTGTCTACTTTTCTTGATGGTATAGTGAAACAGTATTCAGTTGCATTAATAAAGTTTACTTTTGAATACAGTAGTTCCTTTTTATAAAGTAATGTGAAACTTTTTTTTTCTTTAGATGCATCCACCATTGATTTCCACTATAAAATATGGTACAGTAAAGCATACTTTTTCATTTAGAAACATTTTTATTTTAAACAATTGAATAAACAAAGAACATACATATTCATGTAATTATCGATTCTTATTTATACCTGCTAAATTCCCTATACAGCAAAAAAATGACCACTCCTTTCACTGATGGGCACTAAGAAGATAAGAGAGATGTGATTAATTACTGCATATTCACATACACAGCTTTTACTTATAACCCTACACTAGTAAAAATTAAAGTAGCAATAATCTGAACTGTCTTTTTTCTAAATATTATTTCATTTTTGATTTTGTCCCTAAAAATGTCAAATAGAAAAAATAAAAAAATAGAAGGAAAATAAAGACCAGTCTGCCATAAGTAAAACTGCAAACATTGTAGACATGCTTGGATATGTGCAGTCATCTAATCAGGTACATTATATTTTTGTGTAATCATATAATACATACATATGTTAGTCATAATCAAATTGAATTTAAAGAAACAGAAAATAGTACAGTAACTGACAAAAATAAGACAAAAACTATCAACAACATCAGAATGAAATGAGGACAGCTAAATTGGCCTGTTGAAGGGATACTTTTATCAGAAAAGGTTTACATTTAATATTCAAAGAAAAACAGCCAAATATTATAAAACAAAAATAGTTTTATAATATTTGGCTGTTTTTCTTTTGATTTTAGAATTACTATGGAATTGGAAATTGATTAAAAAATATGTTTTACCTGTAGCAATCATCCCAGAGAGATAAAACTCATGTATAGATAGATAACCTTTTTTAAGTTTACTGCTGCAGTGAGAGAAAAATGGTATCTGAAGAGTAATCCTCTTTTTATTAGTATGTGTTGCAATGGGATAACAGTATGATAGCTATGGCCTAGATAGAGATACCCACAAAAGAGCATTGCAGTGTTTAATGTAATGCATGATGCTTTTATTGACTCACTTGCCCCTTTCCTCCTTCTTGATTTGCAAATATTCTGTTGAACTTACTTAACTGCGCCTTGTAATCAAAATCAAGGGACAATAAGATAGCACCAACCATATGTTAAAAAATTATTCCTTTATCAGTTACATGGTTTCTTTAAAAAAACGGACTATGACAGATTTACTTTCAGCCATCAGCTGAAGAGGAATATGCTGTTAACTACACAGAAACATATTTACTACAGTTGGTTTCACAAACATAGAGTTTAGGTGCATTTTTTTATGTTTCCATCTAGTGCTTTTCAAAGTAAAAAATACTGAGATCAGATTTTTGCTGTTAGTCTATTAACTAAGCATTCTGGTTATTGGCTTTTTTGTGTTTATTGGTAGAGATGAGTGAATGTATTGAAAATTTGCTGATTGCTTTGTGACAATTTACTTCGCCGCAAAGCACATTGTTTTGTAAGTAGCAGGTGCAATGATAGGGAGCTGCGATAGCGCTGCCCTCGTCATTGTACCCCTCAGATGCCACGTTAATACATGATCGTAAAACTTAACCCGGCCACCGCCATCTTGTTTGAAGATCTCGGCCGAAATCCTGAGTGGCGCGAGATTACAGTCATTACGCCTGCTGACGTGGTGACGTATATAATGTAATCTCGCGCTGCACTGGATTTCGGCCGAGATCTTCAAGCAAGATAGAGGCTGACAGCGCGTCGCGAGCAAATAGAGGAGGTAAGGTTAAATCAATTTGCTGGCACAAAGCACAAGGAAATTCGGCTTCTAGGCTAATTGAATTTATCCTGAAATTCGGATCGAATTCCACTTTGCAGGATTTGATTCGCTCATCTCTAATTATTAGCTTCTAAAAAATGCAGCCTGCTCTGGATTTACATTTTTCATGGTGTTTTGGGTATATAGTTCAACAGGCTTATAAAGATACTTTAACAGCCACATAACAGCTTCACTAGCCACTACATTGTGCCACTTGTATATACTACATATTGGTGAGTTTTTCTGTCAGGCTGCTCAGTCATGATGGCATAACCTATATAGAATCACATCATTATCATCTATTGTAGAGCAGTGCAGTGTGTAATGAGGCCTCACGCCTTAAGGAACTGTACGATAAAGAAAAAAGCACAGAGTGCTGCATACAGTGATACCCAAGTGACTGGAACACAAAGTAGAAAGAAACAAATGGCTGCTCACCTTATATTGTTGTGAGAATCCACAACAACTATAATAAGCATTGAAATGAGGACCTGCTGCTTGATCATACAGATCTACATCGAGGTAGGACGCAAGCCTTGATGTTCGGATGCTGGGAGCAATGAAGGCGAAAAGGATCGTGGACCAGCCCTTTCCATTTTAAGCTTCCTTTATTCAAAAGTTGCAAATAACAAAGTGAAAATGTCCATATGATACATTTTAGGGACCGGCTTCTTCCTCAAATGCTGGGCAGGTTTTTACAATGTAGCATATGGAAATTTTTACTTTTACTTTACTTTTGAATAAAAGAAGCTTAAATCAGAAAGCGTTGGTCCAGGATCCTGTTTTCACCTTTCATCCCCATAGACAGCTCTGCAAATGGTTGCAATCAGTCCTATTCTCATTCTAGATTATGTAGGTTGCTAGTGGCCATTTTAAATCATTCCTGGAAACCCCTAAACACATGGGTGCTTGTAAGAATATTCCCTGTAACGAAATTTGCAATGGACAAAGACCGGGGTATGTAACATTGCAGATAATTAGGATGGTGTGGACCTAGCACTTTCATAGATTGATAATACATTAAAAGATCATTACATGGATGTAAAACCATGTGAAATTAAGTTTATAGTCCAAGTTGAATGTTTGTTAATCCCATTTTATGCATAAAAAAATAATCTGTTGAATTTTAAGGTACAATATAATTTGAAATGAACAAATGTTCCCACCATGAGAGTAAACACTTGAAGACATAACAGTATTTACCAGACTGATAAACATTTAGTTTGAATTTCATGTTAATTTCCATTTGTGCTACGCCATCTTCTCTTGAAAAAGCTTCTTATTGAGAAACATCAGCTCCTGAATTATGTGTGTGTGTTGCTCAGAAGGAGGTAGACATGTATAATTACTCCTGCTTGTACCAATTACCATTTATCTATATTTGAAAAAAACACATTTCAAAAAGAAGTAAACACAGGTAATTACCCATACTGTTACCAATTATAAACTACAAATTGGATATATTAGAAAAGAAATACAGTATTTCAAAAGGAGGTAAACATGGATAATTAGCCATGCTGGTAGTAATCACAAATTACAAGCAATTACAGTTTAAACCGGCTACAGGTTTAATACATTTTTCACTATTCACACAGAAGCTACATTTACATTCTTATCATTTGTCATTATAAAGAAATGTGCGACCTATACAGAGAGTTGTTTTCCTAAGCATTTACAATGCTTATAGATATGGTTTCAATACTTTACATATTACTTTTATCCCTTTATATCATGCCCACTCCCATACTATATTCAGTCTCTCCAAATAAATGTCCAAACATGAATTACACCATATACCGTAGCTTCTCTAAATACAATAGACACAATAATATAAAAAGTTAAAGGCCAATAAAGTGGGAAATCCAAACAAAGAAGAAAAATACAACAAAACATAACGTTATCTCCTTCCCTCATGTGTCTTAATTTGATCTTGTTTCGTCAGATATAACAATGTATTGTGTAACATTTGTATTTCATATAACCAATATGCTCTCATCACTGCCCCACAGAGGTTGTTACCCAGCTTATCCAGACTGCTGAATTCCAAAGTTATCTAGTTATGGATGAGATAAATCCCTTTATATAGCTAGACTAGCCTGCCTTTCAGGGTCCTGGAAAAGCTGGCTGACAACACTGGGCAGCTGCATTGGTGACCAATAGATTATGTTGGCCTGGCACCAGATGAAAGATGCATACAACATATAAGGGCAATATTATGGGTATTTGATATTACCAATATTCCTCCATCACCGCCCCACGTAGTTTGATACTCAGCTTTCCCAGACTGCAGAATGCCAGATTAGCCTGTTTATGAATTGGTAAACCCCCAGTATTGTATAATATCTAGCTGGATTCGCCAGCCAGGAGCCTGGAAAAACTGAGTAGGAATCCCAGTGACTAATTCTCCATACTGTAGTATAGCTGGATAGACTTGTCATTCAGGGTCCCAAGAAAGATGGGAAACAAGTTAATAATGTTAATGCCTGCAGAATATGTTGGTGCTATATAATGGCTAAAATAAATAAATTATATTGGACCTGCAGTAGGCACTGCTAAATAATACATCTGAGGAAAGGATCCAGCACAGATGATTTAAAATCCATATGAAATCTTTATTTGATACAACGACATATTGGGGAGACGGTACCCCCAGTACTCCTGTTGACGCGTTTCAGACACGTTACAATTCCTTAGTCATACCTGGAGGGAAGTAGTGCTGGGGTCTGGCTTAAACAGGAACACCAAGGGGAGCATGAAAGATATAAAACCTGGATACTGGATCCCCAGCAGTACCTTATACATTTAAAATAATGTCTACCTTAATAATTGATTCTCTGCACTTCCAAATAGTGAATAGCTGGGCAGTTTTTTCTTTTAGGGTCCTGAGAAAGCTGAATAATTGTCCTACTTAAAACTTAACTTTTAGTCATTATTAATTAAAATAAGTCCCACAAAAGAAAGATATTATTGATAGCTGCAAAAATAAGATACAATGGACTTATGTACAATAAGACACAGGGTGACTTTACAGGATCAAGAGCTCGGATTTGGACCATATAGTCCCACTCACGGTTTGATGGTTATTCTGTTTATGGAGATGGATCATACCACAGCAGGAAGGAACGTTGTGGGAGGGTCCACCGGAATCTTGATGAAAAGGAAAACAGCTCTTCTTAAAGAGGACAGTAAAAAAGGGAGAGAGGCTGGGGAGATAATATCCCTATCCCACTGATACAATTCTGCCTGAAAGCGGAGAGGTCCCCCGCCTAAATGCGGGAGAATCACCCCAAAAGGAGCGACCCCACTTATCGACGGCTGTCCCTGTTATTCTGTCCCTGAAAAATGACTCCCAGTGTCAGTACAGCCAAGAATGAAAAATTCTTGGATTCCCAACGCGTTTCCTCCAATACAAATATGACCAGATTCATCAGGGGAAGAGAAATATATATATAGGTAAAGATAACTAGATATTTTAAATGGCACAATAGCCGTCAGCACTATGGCTCTCTATCGATGTATCCAACTGAATGATGCAGTCCAGAGTATTAACAATATAATGTCCTCCCCTGTTTCCATTTATTGTCCCATTCATTCCAACTTCCAAAATAAACCTTTATATGCTGTATCTTATATTATCATTTAATAATCATCATGTGTATTGTTTTAATCCCTTTAAGGTATTTCCCTCCCATTTTAGGATGTCTTCAAATATATTTAGCACCTTCTAATAGCGACTATCTCTGGAACGCATATATTTATGCGCTCCAGTCTCCTGTTTACGTCATCTCCGGCGCTCTGCGCATACTTCCGGTTTCCTGCGGTCCATCCTCGGCCTGCGTTCCACCAGCGGCCAATGGTAACGGTCGGCGCATAGGTTATGACGCACTTCCGGTCCCGGCATGGCCGATGGTGGAACGCACGCCGCTCACAAACCGGACTATGAGGTACCTATTCAATTTAATTTAATTTGCATTGATAATCTAGACCAGCATATATATAGGGGCAGTTGCAGAGAGTACTCTGGACTGCATCATTCAGTTGGATACATCGATAGAGAGCCATAGTGCTGACGGCTATTGTGCCATTTAAAATATCTAGTTATCTTTACCTATATATATATTTCTCTTCCCCTGATGAATCCGGTCATATTTGTATTGGAGGAAACGCGTTGGGAATCCAAGATTTTTTCATTATTGGCTGTACTGACACTGGGAGTCATTTTTCAGGGACAGAATAACAGGGACAGCCGTCGATAAGTGGGGTCGCTCCTTTTGGGGTGATTCTCCCGCATTTAGGCGGGGGACCTCTCCGCTTTCAGGCAGAATTGTATCAGTGGGATAGGGATATTATCTCCCCAGCCTCTCTCCCTTTTTTACTGTCCTCTTTAAGAAGAGCTGTTTTCCTTTTCATCAAGATTCCGGTGGACCCTCCCACAACGTTCCTTCCTGCTGTGGTATGATCCATCTCCATAAACAGAATAACCATCAAACCGTGAGTGGGACTATATGGTCCAAATCCGAGCTCTTGATCCTGTAAAGTCACCCTGTGTCTTATTGTACATAAGTCCATTGTATCTTATTTTTGCAGCTATCAATAATATCTTTCTTTTGTGGGACTTATTTTAATTAATAATGACTAAAAGTTAAGTTTTAAGTAGGACAATTATTCAGTGATATATACAGATTATATTCCTACACCATATATATATTTTTTCTTTACTGTGTCCTGAGAAAGCTGGGTTACCACCATGTGGAACTGTAATAGACTGTATGATGCTAAATCTACAAAGAGATAGCCCCCTACTCACTCCTGAATACTGCCATAGCTAGACAGATTGCACAATATAATGGTACAGAGCTGTGGTAGCTAACCTCCGGTACTCCAGCTGTGGTAAAACACACCTCCCAAGACACACTCCTTAGTCATACCTGGAGGGAAGTAGTGCTGGGGTCTGGCTTAAACAGGAACACCAAGGGGAGCATGAAAGATATAAAACCTAGATACTGGATCCCCAGCAGTACCTTATACATTTAAAATAATGTCTACCTTAATAATTGATTCTCTGCACTTCCAAATAGTGAATAGCTGGGCAGTTTTTTTCTTTTAGGGTCCTGAGAAAGCTGGGTTACCACCATGTGGAACTGTAATAGACTGTATGATGCTAAATCTACAAAGAGATAGCCCCTACTCACTCCTGAATACTGCCATAGCTAGACAGATTGCACAATATAATGGTACAGAGCTGTGGTGGCTAACCTCCGGTACTCCAGCTGTGGTAAAACACACCTCCCAAGATGCACACTTGCTTGGCTGTTCTCAGAACTTCATAGAAATGAATGGAGCATGCTGGGAGTCATAGTTTCACCACAGCTGGAGTGCCGGAGGTTAGCCATCAGTGGTACAGTGTGTATAGCTCCACAAGACTTGTAATCCAGGTCTCCAACTTTAACAAATGTTAAATTTGCCTAGAGCATGAGAAATCTCTCCTGGTATATTATATAGGCAAACTTGACATTCAGGCACTTGAGAAAGCTGGGTAGCACTTTCCTGTTTTTGCCTCATCTTCTATAATCTGATTTTTCACCTGTGTCAGAGATATGCGCTATGTTTTGACCTAATCTTATTCTACTACTCTTGTATTACATGTCTTGTCTCCTAAATTTCTACTCAGTTCATCAGACTTTGCTGCTATTTATCACATCGGCCAGTACCTGCATACCATGAACACTTCCATGGAAAGGTTCCTGGTGAAAGCCTGGAGAACTTATTTGTTCTGACATATGATAAACTTGGCTGAACTTCTCATAAAAAAAGTGACATTTACAATTACATCAATTAAAATGCTTTTTATTGTGATCAATAAGAATTTGAGGAAAGCGA
The DNA here is from genome assembly GCF_014858855.1 of Bufo gargarizans. NCBI lineage: Eukaryota > Metazoa > Chordata > Amphibia > Anura > Bufonidae > Bufo > Bufo gargarizans. The sequence goes on along the minus strand of NC_058081.1, from coordinate 276,565,391 downwards.
TCCCATGTTCAACAGCACCCTATGTAAAGCAAAATACTGAAATATCAGGAGCAAGATGGACAAATCAGGCACAAAATGTTTTTAATTAGGAGTCCTCCCTACCCAGTGGGATTAACCAGAAGGGATCCCTGAAAAGAGCACTGAAAAGCACTTTACACAAACGTACCAAGATATGGTGGAACAAGATAACTTTATTGAATTATGTACTTAAAGATCTGATCCCGAGGGGATTACGGATACAGGTATTCCCGTATTTTTCGATCAATGATGAGGGTTTTTTGTTACAATGGGAAAAAGCATGTGATGTGTGCTCTAAGATGTTTTTGGAGATGATCATTGCTCACAATGGACGGACACTTGATGAGATAGAAAAAGAGATTGAGAAAATCCTGGGTTACCTACAGGTAGAATGCTCCAAGGAAGAACTAGCAGCATTGGAAAAAGAGATTGACGATTCGTCCCAGGAATGGGGAGATCAGTTATCGGCTGTCAAAACTCGTAAGTTCCAACGTGATATAATAGACAAGGAAATTTAGAGGGTGTACACGTGTGCCCTGCACCCACATAACTAAATGTATGTAGAGCGCTGAGTTAGATTCGAGTTCTGAACAAAGATTCTCTTCTATTCTCTCCCTGAAATCTCCAGCAGCATCGCCTCCCTACACTAATAACAGCAGAGTGACGGGCAGCGCTACGTGACTCAAGCTTATATAGAGGCTGGGTCACATGCTGCACTGGCCAATCACAGCCATGCCATTAGTAGGCATGGCTGTGATGGCCTTTATGGGCACAGAGTTAAACGCTTGTTGATTGGCTGCTCTGCAGCCTTTCAAAAAGTTCCAAGAAAGCGCCGAACACCGAACCCAAACTTTTACTGAAATGTTCGGATTCGGGTCCGGGGTCCAAAAATCCTAAAGTTCGATACGAACCCGAACTATACAGTTCGGGTTCGCTGAACCCTACACGTGACCGCAAAGTATGACCAAATAACCTGCGATCGTGAACTAGAGGAGGGAATAGGATATACTGAGGCGCAAGTTGCCTTTAATTGCAGCCTAGTCTGGATCAGGGCATGTGAGATACACCCTTTATATACTGTGGTTATATTCTTCTATTAATAAAACATCCTTTTTTGGCCAAAATGCACAATTTGTTTGGCCTTGCACCATCAGCACGTGTGAAATTCAAGGGTTATATACTGCTGTCATATTCAGTTATTAAACATACACCCATTTTGGGCAAAAAAGTTTATTTTGTAGCCTTTGCTGCATATGTCATTGTGAGATAAAGCCTTTACATACTGTGTTTCTATTCAGTTATTTGAAATACAGCCATTTTGGGCACAAATCTTTAATTGCAGCCTAGTGTGGATCAGGGCGTGTGAGATACACTCTTTACATACTTTGGTTCTATTCAGTTATTAAACAAACACCCATTTTGGGCACAAATCTTTAATTGCGGCCTAGTCTGGATCAGGGCATGTGAGATACACCCTTTACATACTGTGGTTCTATTCTGCTATTAATAAAACAACCATTTAGGGCAAGATCCTAAATTTGAGAAATACGAGGAGAGCTTCAAATAAGGAACGTGGCCCAGGTCGTGGTGCTGCTGGTGGAGCTCCTTTTGCAGAGAGAGGATTTGGTTGATCTGTGCAAGCTACACGCACAAGTGAAACCCCTTCCTCAGGTGCGAGTAGGCGACAGAACCTGCAGCGGTATTTGGTCGGGCCTAATGCGGCTCTACGAATGTTGAGGCCTGAACAAGTACAGGCGATAGTAGATTGGGTTGCTGACAGTGCCTCCGGTTCATTCACATTGTCTCTCACCCAGTCTCCTGCTGAAAGATCAGAGTTGGCACCAGCAGCTGATGTCCATCAGTCTTTCACCTCACCCCCTTGCAAATCAGCCAAGCAGTCTGAGCCCCAAGTCATGCAGCAGTCTCTTCTGCCTTTTGATGACTCTGTTAGCAGGGTTTCCCAGGGCCATCCACCTATCCCTGCACCAATGCCCAACCACATATGTTTCAAGATGAGTACATGGAAGGACCATCGCAGCACGTCTCAGATGATGACGAAACACAGGTGCCAACTGCTGGGGTGAAGACTGGGTGGAAGATGATGTGGAGGACGATGAAGTCCTCGACCCCACATAGAATCAAGGTCATGCGAGTGACCTATGTAGTTCAGAGGAATAGGCACACAGAGCCACCAGCACAGCAGAAGAGGGAGCAGGGTTCAAAAGCGGAGCGGCCGTTCTCTAGACAGTACACCTGCTACTGCTCACCGCAGCAAGGGACCGAGCACACCAAAGCCAGCTCCAAGGAGTTCCCTGGCGCGGCAGTTCTTCAGACAATGTGCTGATGACAAGACACGAGTGGTTTGCACGCTGTGCAATCAGAGCCTGAAGCGAGGCATAAACGTTCTCAACCTGAACACAACCTGCTTGACCAGGCATTTAAGTGCTAAGCACGAGCTGCAGTGGAGTAGACACCTCAAAAACCAAGAAAGGTCTCTGTCTCCTCCTGCTTCCTCTTCTGCTGCAGTCTCGGCCTCTTCATTCACCTCTGGAGTGACAGTGCCACCTGCCACCACGCAAACAGAGGATCTGCCAGCAACACCACCACCTGGGTCACCAAGCATCTCCACAATGTCCCATGGAAGCATTCAGCTCTCCATCTCCCAAACACTGGAGAGGAAGAGGAAGTACCCCCTACCCACCCGCGATCCCTAGCCCTGAATGCATGCATTTCTAAATTACTGGCCTTTGAAATGCTGTCATTCCGTCTGGTGGAGACGGAGAGTTTTAAAGGTATTATGGCGGTGGCTGTCCCACAGTACGTCGTGCCCAGCTGCCACTACTTTTCCAGGAGAGCCATCCCTTCCCTGCACAACCAAGTAGGAGACAAAATCAGGTGTGTACTGTGCAACACCATCTGTGCTAAGGTGCACCTCACTACGGATACATGAACCAGTAAGCACGGTCAGGAACATTATATCTCCATAACAGCACACTGGATAAATTCAGTGGCAGCTGGGCCTGAGGAGGATAGCAGTTTGCCGCATGTCCTTCCACCACGAGTATTGCAGTGTGCTTTAGTTTGCCTCCTGTTGCTACCTCCTCCTACTCAGCTTCCTCATCCTCTACTGGCTCCTCATCGGGTCAGCGTAACACCTTCACCACCAACTTCAGCACAGCCAGGGGTAAACGACAGCAGGCAGTTTTAAAACTTATCTGTTTGGGGGACAAACCCCACACCGAGCAGGAGCTGTGGACGAGCCTTGAACAACAGACCGATGAGTGGTTGGTGTCAGTGAGCCTCAAGCCTGGCCTGGTGGAGTGCAATAATGGGCGAAATCCTATAGCAGCTCTGCGACTAGACGGTTTGACGCACATCCCTTTGCGTGGCGCATGTGCTGAATTTGGTGGTGCAGAGATTCCTTAAAAATTACCCTGATATGTCAGAGCTGCTGCATAAAGTGCAGGCCGTCTGTGCGCGCTTTTGGCGCTCTCATCCTGCTGCTGCTCGCCTGTCAGCGCTGCAGCGTAACTTCGGCCTTCCTGCTCACCGCCTCATATGCGACATGCCCACAAGGTGGAACTCCACCTTGCACATGCTGGCCAGACTGTGCGAGCAGCAGTAGACGATAGTGGAGTTTCAGCTGCAGCACGCATGGGTGAGTCGATCTGCGGAACAGCACCAATTCACCACCAATGACTGGGCCTCCATGCAAGACCTGTGTTCCTTGTTGCTCTGTTTTGAGTACTTCACCAACATGGCCAGTGCCATTAACTCCGTTCTCAGTGTAACTATCCCACTTTTATGCCTCTTTGAAAAAACGCTGCTGGCGATGATGGAAGAGGATGTGGCACAGGAGGAGAAGGAGGAAGAGGGATCATTTTGTAGGGTTTCCGGCCAGTCATTCAGAAGTGGCTCAGAGGGTGGGTTCATGCACTTACAAACGCCAGGTACACAATTGTCCTGCCAGGGCACAGTTATGGAGGATGATGAGGTGGAGGATGAGGAGATGGAGGAGGAGGAACCATGTTCACAGCAGCGTGGCACCCAGACCAGCTCAGGGCCATCACTGGTGCGTGGCTGGGGGGATACAGAGGACACAGACAATACACCTCCCACAGAGGACAGCTTTTAGTTGCCTCTGGGCAGCCTGGCACACTTGAGCGATTACATGCTGCAGTGTCTCCGCAACGACCGCCGAGTTGCCCACATTCTAACTTGTGCTGATAACTGGGTGGCCACGCTGCTGGATCCCCGTTACAAGGACAACGTACCATCCTTAATTCCCTCACTGGACCGTGATCGTAAGAGTCCAAGTGCATGCTGGTAGATGCGCTGCTGGTGGCATTCCCACCTGACAGCGGGGGCACAGTGGAAGCACAAAGCGAAGGCAGAGGACAAGGAAGAGGTCACCAACGCAGCTGGGGCTCCGCCAGCACTTCAGAAGGCAGGGTTAGCATGGCCGAAATGTGAAAAAGCATTGTCAGCACGCCACAACAACCAGCACCACCAGCTTATATGGAACGTCTTAGCAGGGGGCAGCATTTCACCAACATGGTGGAGCAGTACGTGTGCACATGCCTACATGTACTGAATGATGGGTCTGCCCCCTTCAACTTCTGGGTCTCCAAACTGGGCACATGGCCTGAGTTTGCCCTTTATGCCTTGGAGGTGCTAGCATGCCCTGCAGCCAGTGTATTATCTGAAAGTGTGTTTAGCATGGCAGGGGGCGTCATCACAGACAAGCGCAACCCCCTGTCCACAGCCATTGTGGAAAAGCTCACGTTCATTAAAATGAATTCTACAGGACTTGTCCGTACCTTGTGCAGAATAGACATGTATACCGGCCTTAACCAGCCATTGTTATACTGCAGCGCAATTGCTCATTCTTGTATTTTGGATATTTCACACTCTTTTGGAGTTTACCCTAATTTAAAAAAAGAAAATAAATTAAAACCAAAAAACAGTGTTGGCTACCTCGTCCTCCTCCACCGCCGCTTCCACATCCACCGCCTCCTCAAACTCTTACTCCATATGGAACTCCACCTCATAAATTTTTTTATTTTTTTATTTGTATGTATTTTATTTTATGTAATTTCACTGCTTTGTCTGTTACATTTTCGGGTGAAATTCACCAATTTTTGGGTGTGATGTACCACTGCTATACCTATTAGACTGGTTAAATAAAAAATTATACATTTGTCAGTTACATTTTTGGTTGAAATTCAACAATTTTTGGGAGTGATGTATCACTGCTATACCTAGAAGACAGTTAAAAAAATAAATACAAAATGTCTGTTACATTTTGGGTGAAATTCACCAATTTTTGGGTGTAATATACCCCTCCTCTACCTAGTTGACAGCTTAATAAATTTCAATAATTTTTCTTTTACATTTTCGGGTGACAATAAACTCATTTTTTTTCTGTCATAGACCCCTACCAAGTAGACAGTTTAATACATTTCTGCAATTTTTCTGTTACATTCTTGGTTTGACATTTTACAATTTCGGACTTGAATAAACCCCTGCTCTGCATAGGTGACAGGGAATAAAATTTCAGAAATTCTTCTTTAACTGATGTACGCCACCTTTCATTCAATGCTTAAACTTTAACAAGTTGTCCCACATTTGCGCTTCAATAATTTGTCCCACATTTGCACTTTACTAATTTTTCCCACATTTGCGCTTCAGTAATTTGTCCCACATTTGCGCCTCAGTAACTTTTCCTACATTTGCTCTTCAGTAATTTGTCCCACATTTGCACCTCAATAACTTTTCCCACATTTGCGCTTCAGTAATTTGTCCTACATTAGTGCCTCAATAACTTTTCCCACATTTGCGCCTCAATAACTTTTTCCATATTTCCACTCGATCCCAAAAATGTTTTATACATTTATCTCCCTTGGATGTGATCTCTCTTTCTCACACTTCCTCTCCGGCGTGGAACCCTGATTCGCTGATAACTGTCATCAACATGGTAGGCTCATATAAAAAAACATCGAAAGTTGATAGAGAAAATATCCAAATGGATGGTGGATGTCACTGGGGCACCTCTGAATAGGAACATAAATTAAAAAAAAATTGTCTGTTACATTGTCAGGTGACATTTTTCCAACTTTGTGAGATAGAAATCCCTGCTCTGCAGATTTGACAGGGAATAAAATTCAAGAAATTCTTCATTAATTGATGTGCGCCACATCCTTTAATTCAATGCTTAAACTTTAAAAAGTTGTCCCACATTTACGCTTTAATACTTTGTCCCATATTTCCACTTTAATTTGAAACAATTAATCCTCCCTTGGATGTGGTCTCTCTCACGCTCCCTCTCCGGCGTGGAACCCTGATTCGCCGATAACCGTGATCAACATGGTAGACTCAGAAAAGAACATCAAAAGTTGATAGAGAAGATATCCAAATGGATGGTGGACGTCACAGGGACGTGCGATTAGGCAGAAGTTATTTAGAGTCAACAAAGCGGCAGCAGGGCCTCTCCTGGCTAACGATTACAAATCAAAAATGCCACAGTGACATTCCCTATAATTTTTTTATTAATCATTCCAATAACAGTGCATCTTAAGAGTCCTGTATTCTTATTTATCGTCACTAACTCCCCGAGTCGGGAGTGGGTAATTGCTGCGCGCCCCCTCCTTAACTTGGAAGCTTATGTTTCAATACTTTGTCCCATATTTCCGCTCGATTACATTTAATTTTATCCATTGACCTCCCTTGCATGTGGTATCCTTTTCTCAGGCTCCCTCTCCGGCCTGGAACCCTGATTCCCCACCACCTGTGATCACCATGGTAGTCGCATAAAAGAACATTGAAAGTTGATAGAGCAGATATCAAATTGGATCCTGAACATCACGGGGATGTGCAACATAGTGGTGCAGTAAGTGTGCACACGCCTACATGAACTGACTGACAGGGGTCAGCCCCTGCAACTTCTGGGTCTCCAAATTGGGCAAATTGCCTGAGTTTGCCCTTTACCCCTTGGAGGTGCTGGCCTACCCTGTAGCCAGTGTATTGTCTGAACGTGTGTTTAGCACAACTGGAGGGGGTTATCACAGGTTATATTTCCCAATGTTTTGGGGTGTACCCTAATTTTAAAAAAAAATTAAAAAAATTAAAACCAAAAAGCAGTGTAGGCTACCTCCTCCTCCACCGCGGCTTCCACATCCACTGCCACATCCCTCGCCTCCTCAACCTTCTACTCCATATGGACCTCGTCCTCCTAGATCAATATTATATTATTTAAAGTCATTTCCCTATCCACATTTTTTTGAAGAGCACTTGCCATGCTCTTACCCACATTTTTATGCCATTTGCAGCCCTCTAGCCCTTTCCATGACATTTTTACAGCCATTTTAGTGCTCAAAAGTTCGGGTCCCCATTGACTTCAATGTGGTTCGGGTTCGGGGTTAAGTTCGTGTCGAACCCGTCGATCCCAAATATCCTGGTGTCCGCTCAACTCTAGTCACGTGATGTTCCCATGTGACCGCATCGTAAATGGCGTATGCACATTGATGTTCCGTTGGCCACATTGGATATTGGCACTTACGGGTTACAGCAAACAATGCAGTGTTGGGCATGCAAGTGTCTGCGCCAAGAGCAGTCAGCATTGGCGATAATGTGAGCAGCAGGTGGGAGTATACTTGGGAATGGGTAAATGTGCTTCATGTAAGGAGCATGATGCAGACGCCGCACAGGTGTGCGATACCGGTGCGTTTTTTTATAATATGTGATCCTAAAGGGGATGTTGACCAATTATGCGAAGGTTCCCTCATGTAATTATAGTGATGTTAGGAATATTGCCTATTTAAAGTTTTTACAAAGCTTTTAATGTTTTTAAGTCCCAGACTTATCGTAAGAGGCTAGCAAATGACACCTTTAGATAAACCCCTTGGAAATATTGAATATTTCAAGAAAACGCACCGGAAACGCATTAAAACCGCATGCGATACCAGTGCGTTTTTCATAGCAGTTGATTCCAAGGGAGCTGGTGAACAATTGTATGCAAGTTTTTTATGTAATTTATTGTGATTATGATGTTTTTAATATATATATTTTTAAGTTAAAAGTAACATGTGCGGATTCCAATCCCTGAGAAATTGGTATTCCAGACCAGTCCTTTATACACTCTTCATCCACTATAAAAGCGGAACATCAGAAGGGGGATGTTAACCACTGAGGAAGGGGTCAATGCTTTAAAATCCCCGAAACGCGTCTGGTGTGAATCCCCCTTTAAGGAAAGAAAGGACATTGTAACTCCGATGAGGCCTGGACATCGCCATAAGAATAAGGAATTACCAAATTAAGTACCACGACATTGGAGATATTAAGAACGCGTGGAACAAACAATTCGATTGGCGCGAAAATTCTAATCTGAAGCAACAGCCCTTGAGACCGGGACCTTACAAGTCAAGTACGCCGAGTCGAGGGCTCATCGTCCAGTTCAAAGACCTCCGGGTAAGATTACATATATTCCACATAAGCGATCGCTTTTCAATCAAATACAGCGGGACGCCACTGTGCGTATTAGCAGTTACTACATTGCCTGCTTGAATCATCGAAAGTCATACATGCTTGGAACTTTGGTTATTATACGCATGTGCTTTGATACAATTTTGTAAGCTGACTATTCGACAGTTCGCGATCATTCACAGTATGAGAACGTTGTACTAACCATCGATTGATGTATACAAGAGACTGGTCATAATCCAAAACAATTTTCCATCCGATTATTTATCTCCTTAATATCTCGTATGTGAAGAAACACGCCAAGCGAATACCAGTGAAAGATAAGATTTTTACGAATATTCATTCGAATATTATTGAATATCCGAATATCTTTTTTATCATAAATTGGGATCCATATTTATGCTGATTGTAATTTAATTAAATTAATTTTTATTGTTGGATTGTTACCCCTTCTTATTCTCTGCTGTTTTAAACATTGTTGAATTTAATATCTATTTTATATTGTCAACTTATTGTAACTTACTTGTAATAAAGATCCCTCTACTTAATAGAGTGCCCCACTTCTATTTTTACATTGTTTCCACATTTTCAGACTGGGTGTTGTCTGTTAGTGGGAGCACCTCTGTTGGATCCCCACCCCATTCGAGTGCGACATTACCTCATATTTATTGCATCGTAAATGGCGTATGCGCATTGATGTTCCGTTGGCCACATTGGATATCGGCACTTACGGGTTACAGCAAACAATGCAGTGTTGGGCATGTGAGTGTCTGCGCCAAGGGCAGTCAGCATTGGCGATCATGTGAGCAGCAGGTGGGAGTATACTTGGGAATGGGTAAATGTGCTTCATGTAAGGAGCATGATGCAGACGCCGCACAGGTGATTGTATTTATCTTTAATTTAATCTGGGGTATATATAGAGTAACCATCACACTGTCCCTCACTTCCCCTGACAAACCATTTGGCGAAACACGTTGGTTAGGTGACGGACACTGGTATGGGAGATTTGATTATACTTTGTTTGTGAACTAGTAAGCCTCCCTTTTGATTTTTTGGCTCTCCTCTACATTACTATTTATGATCTCACTGTTATAGATTGGATATGCAATATCACACTACTGTGTGATTTTACAATGATAGATGGGCTTTTAAATTTTTTGTGCAGTCTGTAGTAGAGATCCATTTAATTTGTTCTTCCTTCTTTTCTTTTTTGGATCAAGTATTTTACTATCCAATTTATATGTGACTAGTTGGAAGATGCTTTTGCTGTGCTTACCCTTTATTCTTATTATCACCTAGTCCCATCCCAGCTGTCCCTCTTTTATTGTCTACTGTCCCACTGAATGGTGGGGACTCCATTGCATATATTTTTACATACATGTATTTAATAAAGATATATTTTTGCTAATAAGATGGTTGTCTGTAGTTCATAACCTGGCTATACACTATATTTATGTAAGTATTGTATAATTCCGTGTGGCCCTAATAGGTCCTTATATTGGTTATATATGATAAACTTGGCTGGACTTCTCATAAAAAAGTGACATGATGCAATTCCATCAATTAAAATGCTTTTTATTGTGATCAATAAGAATTTGAGGAAAGAAATCCCATGTTTAACAGCATCCTACAGTATGTAAAGCAAAGTACTGAAATATCACTGGCAGTGGGCCCCACAGCAACTTTTTCAATGGGGCTCCATCCCACAGTAATTTTTTTTAGCAACCCCTTCCTTTTATGCCGCCCCCATTCCTGTGGCTAGTAAAAATCGCTCTCTCAGACCAGGGCCAGCAGCTGTTCCATCATTTTTTTACACTGTCTATACTGTCACTGTATATAATTTCATTGTGTAATACTGTTGAGGGGGCCCTGACCAAATCCTTTAGTCCTCCTCCTGGATGGGCCCCTTCTGGGTCAGGGCCTCAAAGCTGCAGCTTCCCCTGCTTCCCCTATAGCTACGGCCCTGATCACTGGAGAATCGTTGTACTGTGGAACAAATTGTCTTGCTGTTAAGACATTCTACTAATATGTAATTCTCCAGAGACATGGTTTGGCCAACCTTGCATGTTCATTTTAACAGAAAGATGGTAACAAGGTGGTGACAGATAGTGATGGACGAACATCGGGCAAGATGGTTTGCGAACACGATCGCGAAAGCGCAATCAAATGTTCGTGAACCGCAAGTTTGCAGTGGCCCCATCACTTCAATGGCAGGCGAACCTGAAAAACCTTCAGTTCATATTTGCAGCCACCAAATACTTAGTAGAAGTGCACAAATAGTCCCACAACATGGAGAGTGACATACTAGAGGGGGATCAATGACAAAAATTCCAACAAAAAATATGTGTCTTAATCAGGGGACATTTTTATGCGTCTTAAAGGGAAATTCTAAATTTTATTTTAGGCATTCACCTGACATAAAAGATATTCTGATTATGTGGCTCGAGGTACATTATGCAGTCAATGGATAAAAATGTTACTGTAGGCCACTGGACTACAGGCTCCAAACATTAGGCATTCACCGGACAGAAAAGATCAAGTGATTACGTGGCCATAGGTATATTACACGGTCAATGGATATAAATTTTACTGTAGGCCAGTACAAATACAGGTCAAATAAATATGTTTAAAAGAACTAAAAATATAAATTGGACTAAAAACATGGCTAACAAAATCCCCCCTTTAAAAATAAATAAAACTAATGATAATAGTAGAAATTCGATAACACATGGTCGTCACTGGTGTAGAAATATTCCGAGGCCGCAACAATTATTCATTCACAGTACAAAAAAAAAGTAAGTATGTGGCTGGAGGTAGATTACATGGTCATTGGATATCAATTTTAAAGCAGGCCAGTGTACTACAGGCCCCAACAATTATGCATTCACCTTACAGAAAAAAACTAATAAGTATGGGGCTGGAGGTAGATTACACGGTTTTTGGATATCAATTTCACAGAAGGCCAGTGGACTACAGTCCCCAAAAATTATGCATTCAGTGTACAGAAAAGAACAAGTAAGTATGTGACTGGAGGTAGATTACACGGTCATTGGATATCAATTTTACAGCAATCCAGTGGACTACAGGCCCCAAAAAATATGCATTCAGCGTACAGAAAAGAACAAGTAAGCATGTGGCTGGAGGTAGATTACACGGTGATTGGATATCAATTTTATAGCAGGCAAGTGGACTATAGGCCCCAAAAAGTATGCATTCAGCGTACAGAAAAGAACAAGTAAGCATGTGGCTGGAGGTAGATTACACGGTCATTGGATGTCAATTTTATAGCAGGCCAGTGTATTACAGGCCCAAAAAAATTACGCATTCGCCGGACAGAAAAGATCAAGTGATTATGTGGCTGGAGGTCTATTAGACGGTCAATGGATATCAATTTTATTGAAGGCCAGTACAAATAAAGGTCATATAAATATGTTTAAATTAACTAAAAATATAAAATTGGATTAAAAACATGGCCAACGATAATAGTGATAATGATAATAATAGTGATAATGATAAAAACATGGTCGTCACAGGTGTTGAATTCCTCTGAGGCGCAAAACATTAGGCATTTAATGGACAGAAAAGGCCTTTTATGCCTCTGTATTTACCTAAGACAGGGACTATTATTTGTTCTGGTTTGTGGCGGATATTTGTGGGCTGTCATTAGGAAATGAATTTAAACGTGGTCAACTCGTCACATGTGTTGAATTCCTCCGAGATCAATGCCTCATTCATTTTTAGAAATGTGAGCTAGGCAAGTGCGCTTATCAGTCATGATCCCCCCTGCTGCACTGAACGTCCTTTCGGACAGGACACTCGACAGGGGGCAAACCAAGAGTTCCATGGCAAATTGTGCCAGCTCTGGCCACAGGTCAAGCCTACACACCTTCTAGTCCAGGGGTTCCTCACTTCTCAGAGTGTCCACATCGGCCATTATCCCAATGTAGTCGGACATCTGTCAGTCTAGGCGTTCTCTATGGCTGGATCCGGAGGACGGCTATCGATGGGTTGGCTGCAAATATGATCTCACATCCGAAGTGACCAACACATCTTCAAACCGCCCTTTTCTTGCATGGGCTGCTGGATTGGTACCAGCAAGTGTTTCTCTGTGAGTGGAAATTCCTCAGCCAGCGCCCACAAAAGCAGAATACAGCATTTCTCAAAGCAAGGCCTGGAAGTGCTGCATTCTAACAGTGCTCTGTGATGCTCGTAACATGTCGGCCATTTTGTGTTTGTACCTGGGGTCTAAGTACATTGCCACCCAGTACTGGTTCTTGACCTTTATGCTTTTTATACGGGGGTCCCTCTTCAAACATTGGAGCATGAGGCTCACATTTGCACTAAACTGGAAGCGGTGGAGCGCCCTGGTTCCTGCTTATCATTAAGGATAATATCATCCTTCGTCTCCTCCCCCCAGCCACGGACAACACCAGGGATCCAAGAAAAGTTTAAAGGGAATCTGTCACCTGCTTTTATCATTTTAAGCTGTCACCATCGCCATGTTCACTAAAGTACCTTATTTCCTGCAGTCTTCTTCTTACTTTACTTTGTTTTGTCCTTTTGATAAAGCCCCCTTGCAGTGCCCAGCCCGCCTTGATTTAAATCCCAAGAATGCCTCCTGATCCTGAAATAACCTCCCACAGCCAAGGCAAACGGTTCCGCCCCCTCCCCACGTCATCGTCTACCTTCTAGAAATGCCCCGTCCTTCTTCCTGTCTGGGGCCAGAAATCTCACACAGGCGCAGTACCGCCTGCGCCCTGCACGATCATCAACCTCCTCAGGGCAACAGCGTTCAGATTATGTCACTGGGCTCGGCGCATGCCCAGTGAGACTTTTGAGGCTGTTGCCCTCAGGAGCTTGATGATCGCTCAGGCGCAGGCCGCAGGCGGTACTGCGACTGCTCGAATTTTCTGGCCGCCGACAGGAAGAAGGACAGGGCATTTCTAGAAGGTAGACAATGACGTGGGGAGGGGGCTGAATCGTTTGCCGGGGCTGTGGGAGGTTATTTCTTGAGGTCTGTGGTATCCTCCCATGAAATCCATTCTTGTTTAGTGTTTTACATTTCGTAGATTCGCTAACAGGGATGTTAGCATATGCCAGAGACTTTTGTAAGTCTTTAGCTGACACTCTGGGATTCTTCTTCACCTCATTGAGCAGTCTGCGCTGTGCTCTTACAGTCATCTTTACAGGACGGCCACTCCTAGGGAGAGTAGCAGCAGGGCTAAACTTTCTCCATTTATAGACAATTTGTCTTACCGTGGACTGATGAACAGCAAGGCTTTTGGAGATACTTTTATAACCCTTTCCAGCTTTATGCAAGTCAACAATTCTTAATTGTAGGTCTTCTGAGAGCTCTTTTGTGCGAGGCATCATTCACATCAGGCAATGCTTCTTGTGAAAAGCAAACCCAGAACTGGTGTGTGTTTTTTTTATAGGGCATGGCACACACCATGGCAACACCTCTAATCTCATTTCATTGATTGGACTCCAGTTGGCTGACACCTCACTCGAATTAGCTCTTGGAGATGTCATTAGTCTAGGGGTTCACATACTTTTTCCACCTGCACTGTGAATGTTTACATGGTGTGTTCAATAAAAACATGGTGACATTTAATTATTTGTGTGTTATTAGTTTAAGCAGACTGTGATTGTCTATTGTTGTGACTTAGATTAAGATCAGATCACATTTTATGACCAATTTGTGCAGAAATCCATATAACTCCAAAGGGTATACATACTTTTTCTTGCAACTGTACCTACTTCCACAAAATACTAATTGAGGGGTGCTATATACCTGCTTCCACAAAACACTGATTAAATGGTTTGATATACCTGCTTCCACAAAATACAAATTAAGGGGTGCTATATACCTGCTTCCACCAAATATTGATTATGGGGTTCTATATACCTGCTTCCACAAAATATTTATTATGGGGTTTGATATATTTGCATCAACAAAATACTGATTGCGGGGTGCGATAAACCTGCTTCCACAAAATATTGAAGAAAGAGGTTTGATATACCTGCTTCCACAAAATATAGACTGAGGGTTGCAAAATACCTGCTTCCACCAAATATTGATTAGGGGTTCTATATACCTGCTTCCACAAAATAATGATTAAGGGCATTGATATACCTGCTTCCACCAAATATTGATTGAGGCCTGCGATTCACCTACTTCCACAAAATGCTGATTGAGGGGTGCTATATACCTGCTTCCACCACATATTGATTGAGGCCTGCGATACACCTGCTTCCACAAAATACTGATTAAGGGGTTTGATATACCAGCTTCCACCAAATTCTGATTGAGGCCTGTAATATAGCTGCTTCCACAAATACTGCTCTTCTCTAGGTACTTTGGCACAGGGTCATTTTGAAAATGACAGACAGAGGAAGAGGCAGGTTGTTCCGCAGTGGTGGTATGCGTCGGGCAGGTGCACCAGGCTGGAGCCTAAGTGGGAAGTTGGAGAAGATGCGTGCCATTATGTCAAAGGATGCACTCAGCCTTCTGCTTCTGCACCCTCCTCATCCTCTGTATCTGCACCCCCTCACTCTCTGCTGTGTGCACCCCCAAAGACCATAGTCCCTCCACTCGAGTCAGAGGAATTATTTTCCCATTTATTCCCAGAGCTTACCGATGCGCAACCATTCTTGGCATCGGATGAGGAACAGGAGGTAGCAATAGCCGTCACCCAGCGGTCTGATTACAGTACCCAGATCAGCCCAAGGAGGGTGGTCCCCGCTGTTGCTGCCTACTCCGAGATCTCTAATGTCAGTGGTGATGAAGGTAATGAAGTTTCGATGGACGTCACATGGGTGCCCACAAGAGAAGAAGAGGAGGGGAGATCAGAGGGAGAGATGGAGCAGCAGATAGGGAGGAGAAGGTAGAAAATCCAGTTAGAACCCGCAGTGCACAGGAGGCAAAAAGCAGTCAGCAAATGTATCTGGAGCTAGCCATCCACCATGCACGGTCACATCTTTTGCTCCCAGGATGCCTGCACATAGCTCTGCAGTGTGGGCTTTTCTTATCATGTCAGCTGCTGACAATAGTGTTGCCAGCTGTAGCATGTGCTGTCAACGCATAAGTTGTGGTAAGCCCACCACTCACCTAGGGATATCCGCCTCGAGAAGGAGCCTGGCCTTCTATCACCGAGCCTAGTGGGAGCAACAACGTCAGAATCCACAAAGCCACACTCCCAGCGGCTGACTTGGCTTGTCGGAACTGCTAGCCCACCAACTACTGCCATATAAACTGGTGGACTCGGAGGCCTTTAGAAAATTTGTGGCCATTGGCACGCCACAATGGAAAGTCCCCGAAATGAAATATTTCTCCCAGAAGGGCATGCCAGAGTTTTATGGCCACATTCAGCGGCAACTGAATGTATCTCTGGCATACAATGTTGGTGCCAAGATACATCTGACTACAGACACGTTGTCTAGCAAACATGGGCAGGGAAGGTACATGACTTTTACTGCCCACTGGGTGAACCTTCTGACGGCTGTCAAGCATGTAACCCGTGACACCCATGTGGATTTGTTGCTACCGCCACAGATTGCATGCAGGCCTGCCACTTCTCATCCTCCTACTCCATTTTCTGTCTCCTCTTAAGCTGATTTTCCACTGCTACCACCTCTTCTGTTGCACCCCCAAGCTCCCCCAAACCTTCTCAACGTGCCAGGTTAGACATTGTCATGCTGTGCTGCGGCTGTTGAGCCTGGAAGCCAAGAGCCACACCGGTCCTGCACTCCTTTCAGCTCTGTGGTCACAGGCCGATGACTGGCTAAAGTGGTGTGCGACATTGGTGCCAATCTGCTGAGCATGCTGAAACAAGGCAAAATGACACACGTGCCATGTATGGCACAAGTCATGAACTTATTCGTGCAGCGATTCGTTGCCAAATTCCCCAGGATCCAAGACGTCTTGTGGCAGGCCAGTAAAATCTCTGGCTCTGGCCATTTTAGAAGATCTTACACGGCCATGGCTCGCCTTGCTGACGTTCAGCGGCGACACCACCTGCCCGTCAGCCCGACTCATTGGAACTCCACCTTGTATATGCTTGATAAGCTGCTACAGCAGAAATGTGCCGTTAACGACTACCTGCATGAACTCTGCGGCAGGACAGGTTCTGGGGAGCTTGGTTTCTTTTCACCGCGCCAGTGGCTGCTCATGTGCAACACATGCAGACTTCTGCGGCCATTTGATGAGATCACTAAACTTGTCAGTCACAGCCATGGCACCATGAGTGAAATCGTACCTTACACCCTCATTCTGGAGCATGCATTGCGTTTTGTCATTGATCAAGCCATCGAGGAGCCAGAACTGGAAGATAAGGAAGTCGCAATGCTGAATAAATTCACAGGGGGGGCTACTCCATCTGAGACAAGTCAACAGGAGTCTGAAAAGAAGAGTCAGAGGAGGATGGTGGCTGGGTGGAGGAGGAGGAGGAGGAGGATGAGCAAGAAGAGCAGGCTTTGAGGGGAACTTTAAACTTTTGTTCGTAGCTGGGGTGAGGAGACCGAGGACAACATTCTCCTGGGTGATGAGCAGGAGCCATGGCGCTCCACTGCTTCCAATTTACTGCAACTGGGGTCCTTCATGCTCCAGTGTTTGAAGAGGGACCCCCCGTATAAAAAGCATAAAGGGAAAGGACCAGTATTGGGTGGCAATGTACTTAGACCCCCGGTACAAACACAAATTGGTGGATATGTTACCAGCATCACAGAGGCCTGTCAGAATGCAGCATTTCCAGGCCTCGCGGCGAGATATGCTGCATTCTGCTTTTGTGGTCGCTGGCAGAGTAATTTCCACCCATAGCATAACAGGTGCTGGTACCAATCCTACTGCACCTGCAAGAAGAGGGCGGTTTAAAGTTGTGTTGGACACTTCTGATATGAGATCATTCTTGCAACCAACCCATCGACAGCCACCCTCCGGATCCAGCCTCAGGGAACACCTAGACCAACAGGTGTCCGACTACATCGGGATAACAGCTAATGTGGACGCTCTGAGAAGTGAGGAACCCCTCGACTAATGGGGGTTCAGGCTTGACCTGTGGCCAGAGCTGGCACAATTTTCTATGGACAGTGTCCTGTCCGAAAGGATGTTCAGCGCAGCAGGGGGGATCGTGACCGATAAGCGCACTCGACTAGCTCACGACAGTGTGGACTGCCTCACATTTCTAAAAATGAATGAGGCATGGATCTCGGAGGAAATCAACACGGCCCTTGTCTAATGTATATACAGCGGCATAAGACGCCTTTTCTGTCAGGTGAATGCCTAATTTTTGGTACCTGTACTTCAGTGGCCTACAGTAAAATTGTCATCCAGTGACTGCCTAATGTACCTCCAGCCAAATAATCACTTTTTCTTTTCTGTCAGGTTGTTGCCTAATTTTTGGGGCCTGTACTGGCCTACAGTTAAATTGTTTTCCAGTGACCGTCTAATATACCTCCAGCCACATAATCACTTGTTCTTTTCTGTCAGGTGAATGCATAATTTTTAGGGCCTGTACTCCTCTGCCCTACAGTAAAAATGTTATTCACTGACCGTCTAATGTACCTCCAGCCACATAATAACTTGTTCTTTTCTGTTAGGTGAATGCCTAATTTCTGATGCCTGTACTGGCATACAGTAACATTTTTATCCAGTGACCGTCTAATATACCTCCAGCCATGAAATCACTTTTTCTTTTCTGTCAGGTGAATGTCTAATTTTTGGGGCCTGTGCTTGCCTACAGTGAAATTGTTATCCAGTGACCACCTAATGTACCTTTAGCCACACAATCGCTTGTTCTTTTCTGTCATATGAATGTCTAATTTTTGGGGAGTACTGGCCTACAGTAAAATTGTTACCCAGTGACCGCCTAATGTACCTCCAGCCACATAATTACTTGTTCTTTTCTGTCAGGTGAATGCCTAATTTTTGGGGCCTGTACTCCATTTGCCTATGGTAAAATTGTTATTCAGTGACCGCCTAATGTACCTCTAGCCACATAATCGCTTGTTCTTTTCTGTCAGGTGAATGTCAATTTTTTGGGGCCTGTATTGGCCTACAGTAAAATTGTTATCCAGTGACTGCCTAAAGTACCTCCAGCCACATAATAACTTGTTCTTTTCTGTTAGGTGAATGCCTAATTTCTGATGCCTGTACTGGCATACAGTAACATTTTTATCCAGTGACCGTCTAATATACCTCCAGCCATGAAATCACTTGTTCTTTTCTGTCAGGTGAATGTCTAATTTTTGGGGCCTGTGCTTGCCTACAGTGAAATTGTTATCCAGTGACCACCTAATGTACCTTTAGCCACACAATCGCTTGTTCTTTTCTGTCATATGAATGTCTAATTTTTGGGGAGTACTGGCCTACAGTAAAATTGTTACCCAGTGACCGCCTAATGTACCTCCAGCCACATAATTACTTGTTCTTTTCTGTCAGGTGAATGCCTAATTTTTGGGGCCTGTACTCCATTTGCCTATGGTAAAATTGTTATTCAGTGACCGCCTAATGTACCTCTAGCCACATAATCGCTTGTTCTTTTCTGTCAGGTGAATGTCAATTTTTTGGGGCCTGTATTGGCCTACAGTAAAATTGTTATCCAGTGACTGCCTAAAGTACCTCCAGCCACATAATCACTTGTTCTTTTCTGTCAGGTGAATGCCTAATTTTTGGGGCCTGTACTCCACTGGCCTACAGTAAAATTATTATTCAGTGACCGCCTAATGTACCTCCAGCCAAATAATCACTTGTTCTTTTCTGTTAGGTAAATACCTAATTTTGGGGCCTGTACTGGCCTACAGTGAAATTGTTATCCAGGGACCGTCTAATATACCTTCAGACACATAATCACTTGTTCTTTTCTGTCAGGTGAATACATAATTTTTGGGGCCTGTACTCCAATGGGCTACAGTAAAATTGTTATCCAGTGACCTCCTTATGTACCTCCAGCAACATAATTACTTGTTATTTTCTGTCAGTTGAATGCCTTATTTTTGTGGCCTGTACTCCCGTGGCCTAAAATAAAATTTTTCTAGGCTAAAGCAGGGCACCTTTTTCTAGAGTTTCCCTTTAAGACACATAAAAATGGCCCCTGATTAAAATACATATTTTTTGTGTTAATTATTGACATTGATCCCCCTCTCATATGTCACTATCCATGTTGTGGGTCTATTTGTGCACTTCTAGTAAGTATTTGGTGGCTGTAAATATGACCTGAAGGTTTTTCAGGTTCGCCTGCCATTAAAGTCAATGTGGTCCGTCGCGAACGCGTAGTTCGCAAATATTTTACGTTCGCGAACCGTCCCGGTCAATGTTGGTCCATCACTAACTACAACAGTGCAGTGCGTATATTTTTTAATTTTTTTACTGTAATACGCCCCTATACGCTTTCAACAGAAATAACTGCAAAAGTAAACTGAGAATATATTTTTCTTGTTGGACTGAAATAAGATACTGTACGCTTTCACCAGAATTAACTGCAGAAATGCACTGACAATATATTTTTCTTGTTGTACTAGAATTCAACCCTATATGCTTTCACCAGAAATAACTGCAGAAGTGAAATATGTATGTACCTGTCCCTGCACTCTGAACGCTGAAAATGGCATAATTTAAAATGGCTGCCGTATTTATAGGTCTGTGACATCACAGGGCTGGCTGCTGATTGGCTGCATGCAGGCTTTTCTATCTGGGTGATCCCGCCTTCCCAGAGTTCCTTGCCCCATGTCCTTAGTCCTCAGACGTGTTTCCGCCATTTTAGGAAAAGTGTGATTCGTTACCATGAAGCGCGAGGAAATTAGCTTTCACTGCGAATCTAATTTTTCATGAAATTCGGATCCAATTCCACTTTGTCAGCTTCGATTAGCTCATCTCTATTAGAGACAAATTATTTTTATCAATATTTATGGTAGATAATGAGTAAACTTCGATTTAGAAGGGAAATTTGTATTACTGAGTCAAGTGCCATCCCACACTTGCACTACAGCTTAAAGCTTATAACTATAAATTATTTAAAGATAAATGAATTAATCCTGCTTAAAAGTGTTTTGGTTTTCAACATCATTATGTCTGTAGCACAAGCAAGTTCCATCCTCTTTTGGTCTCTTTTTAATAGAGAAAAAAATATATTGTACTACCCTTAAATATATACAAGTCACAATGATTTATAGCAAAATAGACTTGACAGTGTACCGACATATTGGTTTTGGCACATTTTCTGTTGGGACAATATTTGCCTTGAAGTGCTATATTTCTTTTTTTTTTTTCAGCAAGAGCCTGAAGGCTTGTAGACAACATATGTTCACTTCATGTCGTAACAAAATTGCTTCTGGTACAGCAAAGGATTTATGCACCAGGCTATTTTGTTAAACAGGGTAAAAAGGAAAGAGGAAAACAGATGTCACACATTATGGTGCGGATTTGATTGCTTTAATTGCGATATTTACACTAATTGACAAATCCCTAGAAACCATGGGTCACATGTACTATATTACAGCATCGGAGTAAGCAAAGGGTAAAATAATCATTTATACAAAAATTGCCTTTGGGTACTTGCTGGGAGATAAAATATTGTGAAACCAAGAACGTTAACTAAGTTAATTCAATTGGCTCAGCAGTGTTGCCATTCCAAAAAGGTTTGATATGGAAATCATTTTTTGGGCATTGTTACACGCCGTTTATTTGCATGCTTAAAATAATGTGCTACATATTATGCCCATTTTTCCAATTTTTATAAAATGAATAATGTTAAAAAAACATGTTTTTAAATATTTGATGGTGATGGTGAAGTAAAATTGCTTTGGTGCATCATTCAATGGTTTTAATATACAGTACAGACCAAAAGTTTGGACACACCTTCTCATTCAAAGAATTTTCTTTATTTTCATGACTATGGAAATTGTAGATTCACACTGAAGGCATCTAAACTATGAATTAACACATGTGGAATTATATACATAGCAAAAAAGTGTGAAACAACTGAAAATATGTCATATTCTAGGTTCTTCAAAGTAGCCACCTTTTGCTTTGATTACTGCTTTACTGCACACTCTTGGCATTCTCTTGATGAGCTTCAAGAGGTAGTCACCTGAAATGGTCTTCCAACAGTCTTGAAGGAGTTCCCAGAGATGCTTAGAACTTGTTGGCCCTTTTGCCTTCACTCTGCGGTCCAGCTCACCCCAAACCATCTCGATTGGGTTCAGGTCCGGTGACTGTGGAGGCCAGGCCATCTGGCGCAGCACCCCATCACTCTTCTTCATGGTCAAATAGCCCTTACACAGCCTGGAGGTGTGTTTGGGGTCATTGTCCTGTTGAAAAATAAATGATGGTCCAACCAAACGCAAACCGGATGGAATAAGCATGCCGCCGAAAGATGCTGTGGTAGCCATGCTGGTTCAGTATGCCTTCAATTTTGAATAAATCCCCAACAGTGTCACCAGCAAAGCACCCACACACCATCACACCTCCTCCTCCATGCTTCACGGTGGGAACCAGGCATGTAGAGTCCATCCGTTCAACTTTTCTGCGTCGCACAAAGACACAGTGGTTGGAACCAAAGATCTCAAATTTGGACTCATCAGACCAAAGCACAGATTTCCACTGGTCTAATGTCCGTTCCTTGTGTTCTTTAGCCCTAACAAGTCTCTTCTGCTTGTTGCCTGTCCTTAGCAGTGGTTTCCTAGCAGATATTCTACTATGAAGGCCTGATTCACACAGTCTCCTCTTAACAGTTGTTCTAGAGATGTGTCTGCTGCTAGAACTCTGTGTGGCATTGGCCTGGTCTCTAATCTGACCTGCGATTTCTGAGGCTGATGACTTGGAGGAACTTATCCTCCGCAGCAGAGGTGACTCTTGGCCTTCCTTTCCTGGGGCGGTCCGCATGTGAGCCAGTTTCTTTGTAGCGCTTGATGGTTTTTGTGACTGCACTTGGGGACACTTTCAAAGTTTTCCCAATTTTTCGGACTGAATGACCTTCATTTCTTAAAGTATTAATGGCCACTCGTTTTTCTTTACTTAGCTGCTGTTTTATTGCCGTAATACAAATTCTAACAGTCTATTCAGTAGGACTATCAGCTGTGTATCCACCTGACTTCTCCACAACGCAACTGATGGTCCCAACCCGATTTATAAGGCAAGAAATCCCACTTATTAAACCTGACAGGGCACACCTGTGAAGTGAAAACCATTTCAGGTGACTACCTCTTGAAGCTCATCAAGAGAATGCCAAGAGTGTGCAAAGCAGTAATCAAAGCAAAAAGTGGCTACTTTGAAGAACCTAGAATATGACATATTTTCAGTTGTTTCACACTTTTTTGTTATGTATATAATTCCACATGTGTTAATTCATAGTTTTGATGCCTTCAGTGTGAATCTACAATTTTCATAGTCATGGAAATAAAGAAAACTCTTTGAATGAGAAGGTGTGTCCAAACTTTTGGTCTGTACTGTGTATATATATATATATATATATATATATATATACTCATGGCGAGGTAA